>NW_028273663.1:20000-27500 GCF_024610735.1 Ursus americanus
CCTAACCCTGACCCTGACCATGACCCTGACCCTAACCCTCACCCTAAACCCTCAAACCTGACCCTGAACCTAACCTTAAACCTGACCCTGACCCTGACCCTAAACCCTAAACCCTGACACTGACCCTGACCCTCACCCTAACCCGAACCCTGACCCGAACCTGAACACTAACCCTGACGCGAACATCAACCCGAAACGTAACCCGAACCATAATCCGAACCCTAACCCTAACCCTAACCCTAACCCTCACCCGAACCCTAACACGAACGCTAACCCTAACCCTGACTCTAACACTAACATTAAACTTAACCCTAACCCGAATCTGAGCCCTAACTCTAACCCTAACCCTATCCGAACCCTAACCCTAACCCAAACCCTAGCCGTAACCCTAACCCGAACACTAATCCTAACCCTAACCCTAACCCTAACCCTAACCCTAACCCTATCCGAACCCTAACCCTAACCCAAACCCTAACCGTAACCCTAACCCTAACCCTAACCCGAACACTAACCCTAACCCTAACCCTAACCCTAACCCTAACCATAACCATAATCGGAACCCGAACACTAACCCTAACCCGAACCCTAACCCTAACCCTAACGTGAACCCGAACCCGAATCCAAAACCTAACCCTAACCCGAACCGTAACCCTACCCGAACGCTAACCCTAAACCGAATCGTAACCCTAACCCTAACCGTAACCCTAACCCTAACCCTAACCCTCACCCGAACCCTAACACGAACGCTAACCCTAACCCTGACTCTAACACTAACATTAAACTTAACCCTAAAACGAATCTAGGCCCTAACTCTAACCCTAACCCTATCCGAACCCTAACCCTAACCCAAACCCTAACCGTAACCCTAACCCGAAAACTAACCCTAACCCTAACCCTAACGCGAACCCGAACCCGAATCCAAACCCTAACCCTAACCTGAACCCTAACCCGAACTCTAACCCTAACCCTAACCCTAACCCTAACCCTAAACTACCCTAACCCTAACCCGAACCCTAACCCTAACCCTAACCGTAACCCTAACCCAAACGCTAACCCTAACCCGAATCGTAACCCTAACCCGAACCCTAACCCTAACCCAACCCTAACCATAACCCTATCCCTAACCGGAAACCTAACCCTAACCCTAACCCGAACCCGAAACCGAACCCTAAACCTAACCCTAACCCTAACCCTAACCTGACCCTAACCATAACCCTATCCCTAACCAGAAACCTAACCCTAACCCTAACCCGAACCCGAAACCGAACCCTAACCCTAACCCTAACCCTAAACCGAACCCGAAACCTAACCCTAACCCTAACCCTAACCCTGATCCGAACCCTAACCCTAACATGAACCCTAACTCTAAACCTAACCCGAACCCGAAGCCAAACACTAACCATAACCCAAACGATACCCGAACCCGAACCCTAAACCAAAACCGATCCCGCACCCTAACCCTAACCCGAAACCTAACCCTAACCATAACCGGAACCCTAACCCTGACTCGAACCCTAACGCTAACCCTATCCCTAACCTGAAACCTAATCGTAACCCTAACCCGAACCCTAACCCTAACCCTAACCGTACCCCTAACCCGAATGCTAACCCTAACCCGAAACCTAACCCTAAGCCGACCCTAAACCTAACCCTATCCCTAACCGGAAACCTAACCCTAACCCTGACCCTGACCCTGACCCTGACCCTGACCCTAAACCCTAAACCCTGACCCTGACCCTGACCCTAACCCTAAACCGAACCCTGACCCGAACCTGAACACTAACCGTGATGCGAACTTGAACCCGAACCTGAACGCGAACCCCTAACCTGACCCCAAACCCGAACCCCTAACCCTAACCCTAACCCTAAACCTAACCCTAACCCGAACCCTAACCCGAACACCAATTCTAACCCTAACCCTAACCCTAACCGAAAACGAACCCGAACCCGAACCATAACCCAAACGCGAACCCTAACCCTAACCCGAACCCGAACCATATCCCTAACCCTAAACTTAAACCCTAAAACCTCACCGTGACCCTAACACTAACCCTGATCCTGACCATGAACCTGACCCTGACCCTAGACCCTAAACCCTGACGCTGACCCTGACCCTAACCCAAACCCAAAACCTGACCTGAACCCTAACCCTAACCCTAACCTAACCCTAACCCTAACCCTACCCGAACCCTAACCCTAAAACAAACCCTAACCGTAAACCTAACCCTAACCTGAAGCCGAACCCTAACCCTAACCCTACCCGAACCCTAACCCTAAACCAAACCCTAACCCTAACCCTAACCCTACCCGAACCCTAACCCTAAACCAAACCCTAACCCTAAACCTAACCCGAACCCTAACCCTAACCCTCACCCGAATCCTAACCTAAACCCTAACCCTAACCCTAACCCTAACATGAACAGAAACCCGAAACCTAACCCTAACCCTAACCCTAACACGAACACTAAACCTAACCCTAACCCTAACCATAACGTGAACCCTAACCCTAACCCTAACCCTAACCCGAACCCTAACCCTAACCCAAACCCTCACCCTAACCCGAACTCTAACCTTAACCATAACCCCAACCCAAAACCTAACCCTAACAGTAACCCTAACCCGAAACCTAACCCTAACCTGAACACTAACCCTAACCCTAATCTTCAGCCTAACCCGAACCCGAACCCTAACGCTAACCCTACCCGAACCGTAATCCTAAACCAAACCCTAACCCTAAACCTAACCCTAACCCTAACCCGAACCGTAACCATAACCCTAACCCTAACCTTAACCCGAAACCGAACGCTAACCAAAACCTGACCTGAACCAGAACACTAAACCTGACGCGAATTTGAACCCAAAACCTAACCCGAACCCGAACCCCGAACCCGAACCCCTAACCCTAACCCTAACCCTAACCCTACAAGAACCCTAACCCTAACCCTAAAACTAACCCGAACCCTGGCCCTAACTCAAACCCTAACCCGAACCCTAACCCTAACCCTAACCCTAACTCAAACCCTAACCCGAACCCTAACCCTAACCCGAACCCGAACCCTTCCCTAACCCTAACCCATACCCGAACCCTAACCCTAACCCTCCCCGAACCCTAACCCTAACCCAAACACTAACCCTAACCCGAACCCTAACCGTAACCCTAACCCTAACCCGTACCCTCACCCTAACCCTAATCCCTAAACACTGACCTTGACCCTAACCCTAACCCTGACACTGACCCTGACCCTAACCCTAACCCGAACCCTGACCGGAACCTGAAGCCTAACCCTGACGCGAACCTGACCCCGAACCCAAACCCCGAACCTGAACCCGAAACCAAACCCCTAACCCTAAGCCTAACCCTAACCCGAACCCTTACATGAACCCAAACCCTAATGCGAACCCTCACCCGAACACTAACCCGAACCCTATCCCTAAACCAAACCTGAACCTGACCCGAACCCTAATCACGAAACCTAACCCTGACCCTGACCATGACCCTGACCCTAACCCTCACCCTAAACCCTCAAACCTGACCCTGAACCTAACCTTAAACCTGACCCTGACCCTGACCCTAAACCCTAAACCCTGACACTGACCCTGACCCTCACCCTAACCCGAACCCTGACCCGAACCTGAACACTAACCCTGACGCGAACATCAACCCGAAACGTAACCCGAACCATAATCCGAACCCTAACCCTAACCCTAACCCTAACCCTCACCCGAACCCTAACACGAACGCAAACCCTAACCCTGACTCTAACACTAACATTAAACTTAACCCTAACCCGAATCTGAGCCCTAACTCTAACCCTAACCCTATCCGAACCCTAACCCTAACCCAAACCCTAGCCGTAACCCTAACCCGAACACTAATCCTAACCCTAACCCTAACCCTAACCCTAACCCTAACCCTATCCGAACCCTAACCCTAACCCAAACCCTAACCGTAACCCTAACACTAACCCTAACCCGAACACTAACCCTAACCCTAACCCTAACCCTAACCCTAACCATAACCATAATCGGAACCCGAACACTAACCCTAACCCGAACCCTAACCCTAACCCTAACGTGAACCCGAACCCGAATCCAAAACCTAACCCTAACCCGAACCGTAACACTAACCCGAACGCTAACCCTAAACCGAATCGTAACCCTAACCCTAACCGTAACCCTAACCCTAACCCTAACCCTCACCCGAACCCTAACACGAACGCTAACCCTAACCCTGACTCTAACACTAACATTAAACTTAACCCTAAAACGAATCTAAGCCCTAACTCTAACCCTAACCCTATCCGAACCCTAACCCTAACCCAAACCCTAACCGTAACCCTAACCCGAAAACTAACCCTAACCCTAACCCTAACGCGAACCCGAATCCGAATCCAAACCCTAACCCTAACCTGAACCCTAACCCGAACTCTAACCCTAACCCTAACCCTAACCCTAACCCTAAACTACCCTAACCCTAACCCGAACCCTAACCCTAACCCTAACCGTAACCCTAACCCAAACGCTAACCCTAACCCGAATCGTAACCTTAACCCTAACCGTAACCCTAACCCTAACCCTAACCATAACCCGAACCCGAAAATTAACCCTAACCCGAACCCTAACCCTAACCCAACCCTAACCATAACCCTATCCCTAACCGGAAACCTAACCCTAACCCTAACCCGAACCCGAAACCGAACCCTAAACCTAACCCTAACCCTAACCCTAAACTGACCCTAACCATAACCCTATCCCTAACCAGAAACCTAACCCTAACCCTAACCCGAACCCGAAACCGAACCCTAACCCTAACCCTAACCCTAAACCGAACCCGAAACCTAACCCTAACCCTAACCCTAACCCTGATCCGAACCCTAACCCTAACCCTAACATGAACCCTAACTCTAAACCTAACCCGAACCCGAAGCCAAACACTAACCATAACCCAAACGATACCCGAAACCGAACCCTAAACCAAAACCGATCCCGCACCCTAACCCTAACCCGAAACCTAACCCTAACCCTAACCATAACCGGAACCCTAACCCTGACTCGAACCCTAACGCTAACCCTATCCCTAACCTGAAACCTAATCGTAACCCTAACCCGAACCCTAACCCTAACCCTAACCGTACCCCTAACCCGAATGCTAACCCTAACCCGAAACCTAACCCTAAGCCGACCCTAAACCTAACCCTATCCCTAACCAGAAACCTAACCCTAACCCGAACCCTAACCCGAACACCAATTCTAACCCTAACCCTAACCCTAACCGAAAACGAACCCGAACCCGAACCATAACCCAAACGCGAACCCTAACCCTAACCCGAACCCGAACCCTATCCCTAACCCTAAACTTAAACCCTAAAACCTCACCGTGACCCTAACACTAACCCTGATCCTGACCATGAACCTGACCCTGACCCTAGACCCTAAACCCTGACGCTGACCCTGACCCTAACCCAAACCCAAAACCTGACCTGAACCCTAACCCTAACCCTAACCTAACCCTAACCCTAACCCTACCCGAACCCTAACCCTAAAACAAACCCTAACCGTAAACCTAACCCTAACCTGAAGCCGAACCCTAACCCTAACCCTACCCGAACCCTAACCCTAAACCAAACCCTAAACCTAACCCTAACCCTACCCGAACCCTAACCCTAACCCTCACCCGAATCCTAACCTAAACCCTAACCCTAACCCTAACCCTAACCCTAACATGAACAGAAACCCGAAACCTAACCCTAACCCTAACCCTAACACGAACACTAAACCTAACCCTAACCCTAACCATAACGTGAACCCTAACCCTAACCCTAACCCTAACCCGAACCCTAACCCTAACCCAAACCCTCACCCTAACCCGAACTCTAACCCTAACCATAACCCCAACCCAAAACCTAACCCTAACAGTAACCCTAACCCGAAACCTAACCCTAACCCGAACACTAACCCTAACCCTAATCTTCAGCCTAACCCGAACCCGAACCCTAACGCTAACCCTACCCGAACCGTAATCCTAAACCAAACCCTAACCCTAAACCTAACCCTAACCCTAACCCGAACCGTAACCATAACCCTAATCCTAACCTTAACCCGAAACCGAACGCTAACCAAAACCTGACCTGAACCAGAACACTAAACCTGACGCGAATTTGAACCCAAAACCTAACCCGAACCCGAACCCCGAACCCGAACCCCTAACCCTAACCCTAACCCTACAAGAACCCTAACCCTAACCCTAAAACTAACCTGAACCCTGGCCCTAACTCAAACCCTAACCCGAACCCTAACCCTAACCCTAACCCTAACTCAAACCCTAACCCGAACCCTAACCCTAACCCGAACCCGAACCCTTCCCTAACCCTAAGCCATACCCGAACCCTAACCCTAACCCTCCCCGAACCCTAACCCTAACCCAAACCCTAACCCTAACCCGAACCCTAACTGTAACCCTAACCCTAACCCGTACCCTCACCCTAACCCTAATCCCTAAACACTGACCTTGACCCTAACCCTAACCCTGACACTGACCCTGACCCTAACCCTAACCCGAACCCTGACCGGAACCTGAAGCCTAACCCTGACGCGAACCTGACCCCGAACCCAAACCCCGAACCTGAACCCGAAACCAAACCCCTAACCCTAAGCCTAACCCTAACCCGAACCCTTACATGAACCCAAACCCTAATGCGAACCCTCACCCGAACCCTAACCCGAACCCTATCCCTAAACCGAACCCGAACCTGACCTGAACCCTAATCACAAAACCTAACCCTGACCCTGACCATGACCCTGACCCTAACCCTCACCCTAAACCCTCAAATCTGACCCTGAACCTAACCTTAAACCTGACCCTGACCCTGACCCTAAACACTAAACCCTGACACTGACCCTGACCCTCACCCTAACCCGAACCCTGACCCGAACCTGAACACTAACCCTGACGCGAACACCAACCCGAAACCTAACCCGAACCCTAACCCGAACCCTAACCCTAACCCTAACCCTCACCCGAAACCTAACACGAACGCTAACCCTAACCCTGACTCTAACACTAACATTAAACTTAACCCTAACCCGAATCTGAGCCCTAACTCTAACCCTAACCCTATCCGAACCCTAACCCTAACCCAAACCCTAACCGTAACCCTAACCCGAACACTAACCCTAATCCTAACCCTAACCCTATCCCTAACCATAACCCTAACCCTATCCGAACCCTAACCCTAACCCAAACCCTAACCGTAACCCTAACCCTAACCCGAACACTAACCCTAACCCTAACCCTAACCCTAACCCTAACCATAATCGGAACCCGAACACTAACCTAACCCGAACCCTAACCCTAACCCTAACGTGAACCCAAACCCGAATCCAAAACCTAACCCTAACCCGAACCGTAACCCTAACCCGAACGCTAACCCTAAACCGAATCGTAACCCTAACCCTAACCGTAACCCTACCCCTAACCCTAACCGTAACCCTCACCCGAAC
>NW_028273663.1:677500-712500 GCF_024610735.1 Ursus americanus
AAACCTATCCGTTACCTGAACCCTAACCCTAACCCTAACCCGAAACCGAACCCTAAATCTAACCCGCAACCTAACCCGAACCCGAACCCGAACCCTAACAGGAACCCGAACCCTAACCTGAACCCGACCCTAACCCTAATCCGAACCCTAACCCTAACACGAACGCTAACCCTAACCCGAAACCTAACCCGAACCCGAACCCAAACCCGAACCCTAAACCTAACCCGAACCCTAACCCGAACCCGAACCCTAACCCTAACGCTAACCCTAACCCTAACCCGAACCCTAACCCTAACTCTAACCCTAACCCGAACCCTAACCCTAACCCTAACCCTAACCCAAACCGTAACCCTAACCCGAAACCTAACCCTAACCCGACCCTAATCCTACCCCTAACCCTAACCCGAACCCGATCCCTAACCCGAACCCTACCCTAACCCGACCCTTACCCTAAACCTATCCGTTACCTGAACCCTAACCCTAACCCGAACCCGAAACCGAACCCTAAACCTAACACGAAACCTAACCCGAAACCAAACTCGAACCCTAACAGGAACCCGAACCCTAACATGAACCCGACCCTAACCCTAACCCTAACCCTAACACGAACGCTAACCCTAACCCGAAACCTAACCCGAACCCGAACCCAAACCCGAACCCTAAACCTATCCGAACCCTAACCCGAACCCGAAACCTAACCCTAACGCTAACCCTAACCCTAACCCTAACCCGAACCCTAACCCTAACTCTAACCCTAACCCGAACCCTAACCCTAACCCTAACCCTAACCCTAACCCAAACCGTAACCCTAACCCGAAACCTAACCCTAACCCGACCCTAATCCTACCCCTAACCCTAACCCGAACCCGATCCCTAACCCGAACCCTAACCCTAACCCCACCCTTACCCTAAATCTATCCGTTACCTGAACCCTAACCCTAACCCTAACCCGAAACCGAACCCTAAACCTAACCCGAAACCTAACCCGAACCCGAACCCGAACCATAACCCTAACCCGAACACGAACCCTAACCCGAACCCTAACCCTAACCCTAACTGTAACCCGAACCCTAACCCTAACCCTAACCCTGAACACTAACCCTAATCCGACCCTAACCCTAACCCTATCCCTAACCTGAAACCTAACCCTAACCCTAACCCGACCCTGAACCCTATCATAACCCTAACGCTAACCGTAACCCTAACCCGAACCCTAACCCTAACCCTAACCCTAACCCTAATACGAATCCTAACCCTAACCCCTAACCCGAACCCGAACCCTAACCCTAACCCTAACCCTAACCCGAACGCTAACCCTAACCCGAAACCTAACCCGAACCCTAACCCTAACCCTAACCCTAACCCGAACACGAACCCTAACCCGAATCCTAACCCTAACCCTAACCCTAACCCTAACACGAACCCCACCCTAACCGTAACCCTAACCCGAATCCTAACCCAAACCCTAACCCTATCTCTAACCTGAACCCGAATCCTAACCCAAACCCTAACCCTATCTCTAACCCGAACCCTAACCGTAACCGTAACCGTAACCCTAACCCTAACCCTAACTGGAAGCCTAACCCGAACCCGAAACCGAACCCAAACCCTAACCCAAACCTAACGCTAACCCGACCCTAACCCTAACCCTATCCATAACTGGAAACCAAACCCTAACCCGAATCCGAATCCTAAACCTAACCCGAACCCTAACCCAAAAGCACAGGGACGAGTAGAGGGGCTTAGACCATACCTGGGCAATGTTTTTTATTACACCTGGGTGTGTGGCATTTTGTGTAGCTGGCTACCACCCCTTGATATAGGTTTTCAACAGCAAGAGCATATTGTTCGTTGGAAGCCGTTTTGCCCCAGGGGATCTCCGGGCTGGGTTCGTTGGGGTTGAACTTCTGCTAGCAAAAGTGCCGGGATGAGGGAAGGGCTCAGACTGTGCCTGGGCCCTGTGGTCTCTTCCAGGTCATTGTAGGGCCTTTCCTTCACCTTGCCACAGGCACTTGGGAGCATGTCTGCACGTGGAGAAAGACTTTCTCGGGGGAGGCCGGTTTTTGTCAAATGGGTCCCAGTGCTGTGCTCCTCTCTTTTCACACCTGCTGCCAGAAGCCCAGTGAGGATGGGAGGGCCTAGCACATGGCTGGGAACTGTGGTTTCTTCCAGAGAAGTGGATGGCATTTGATTTCCCTTGCCACAACCACTTGTGAGAGGGTCTGCACCTCAGGAAAACTGTTTCCGTGGGAAGCCGGCTTTTTGCCCAACGGGTCTCAGGGCCGTGGGCCACGGGTGTCCCTCCGGCTCTCCAAAGCACAGGGACGAGGTGAGGGGCCTAGACCATGCCTGGGCAATGTTGTTTCTTACACCTGGGTGTGTAGCATTTTGTGTAGCTGGCTACCACCCCTTGGGATAGGTTTTCAACAGCAAGAGCATATTGTTCGTCGGAGGCCGTTTTGGCCCCAGGGGGTCTCCGCGCTGGGTTCCTTGGGGTTGAACTCCTGCTAGCAAAACCGCCGGGATGAGGGAAAGGATAAGACTCTGCCTGGGCCCTGTGGTCTCTTCCAGGTCAGTGTAGGGCCTTTCCTTCACCTTGCCACAGGCACTTGGGAGCATGTCTGCACGTGGGGAAAGACTTTCTCGGGGGAGGCCGGGTTTTGTCAAATCGGTCCCAGTGATGTGCTCCTCTCTTTTCACTCCTGCTGCCAGAAGCCCAGTGAGGATTGAAGGGCTTAGCACAAGGCTGGGCACTGTGGTTTCTTCCAGAGAAGTGGATGGCATTTGCTTTCCCTTGCCACAACCACTTGTGAGAGGGTCTGCACCTCAGGAAAACTGTTTCCGTGGGAAGCCGGCTTTTTGCCCAACGGGTCTCAGGGCCGTAGGCCTCATGTGTCACTCCGGCTCCCCAAAGCAGAGGGACGAGGTGAGGGGCCTAGACCATGCCTGGGCATGTTGTTTCTTACACCTGGGTGTGTGGCATTTTGTGTACCTGGCTACCACCCCTTGGGATAGGTTTTCCACAGCAAGAGCTTATTGTTCGTCAGAAGCCGTTTTGGCCCCAGGGTGTCTCCGGGCTGGGTTCCTTGGGGTTGAACTCCTGCTAGCAAAACCGCGGGGATGAGGGAAGTGCTCAGACTGTGCCTGGGCCCTGTGGTCTCTTCCAGGTCAGTGTAGGGCCTTTCCTTCACCTTGCCACAGGCACTTGGGAACATGTCTGCACGTGGGGAAAGAGTTTCCCCACGGAGGCTGGTTTTGTCAAACGGGTCCCAGTGCTGTGCTCCTCTCTTTTCACTCCTGCTGCCAGAAGCCCAGTGAGGATGGGAGGGCCTAGCACATGGCTGGGCCCTGTGGTTTGTTCCAGAGAAGTGGATGGCATTTGCTTTCCCTTGCCACAACCACTTGTGAGAGGGTCTGCACCTCAGGAAAACTGTTTCCGTTAGAAGGCGGATTTTTGCCAAACGGGTCTCAGGGCCGTGGGCCTCGGGTGTCCCTCAGGCTCCCAAAAGCTCAGGGACGAGGTGAGGGGCCTAGACCATGCCTGGGCAATGTTGTCTCTTACACATGGGTGTGTGGCATTTTGTTTACTTGGCTACCTCCACTTAGGATAGGTTTTCCACAGCAAGAGCATATTGCTGGTCGGAAGCAGTTTTTGCCCCAGGGGGTCTCCGGGCTGGGTTCTTTGGGGTTGAAGTCCTGCTGGGAAAACCGCCGGGATGAGGGAAGTGTTCAGACGGTGCCTTGGCACAGTGGTCTCTTACCCGACCCGTACCCTAACTGGAACCCAAACCCTATACCCTGACCCACACCCTGACCCTGATCCTGACGATTACCCTGACCCTAACCCGAACCTTAACCCTAAACCTAACCCCTAACCCTAACCCTAACCCTAACCTGATCCCTAACCATAATCCTGACCCGAACCCTTATCCTAAACTGAACCCTAGCCATAACCGAAACACTAACCCTAACCCGAACCTTAACCAGAACCCTAACCCTAACCCTAACCCTACCCGAACTCTAACCCGAACCCTAACTAGAACCTAACCCTAAACCTAACCTAATCCTAACCCTTACCCTAACCCTTACTCGAACCGTATCCCGAACCGTAACCCGAACCCTAAGCCTAACCCGAACCCTAACCCTAACCCTCAGCCTAACACGAATCTGAACCCGAACCCTAACCGTAACCCTACCTGAACCAGAATCCTAACCCGAACCGAAACCCTAAACTGAACCATAACCCTAACCAGAAACCTAGCCCTAATCCTAACCCAAACCCTAATGCTAACACTAACCTGAAATCTAACCCTAACCCTAACCCGAACCCTGACCCGAACCCGAACACTAACCGTGATGCGAACTTGAACTCGAACCCGAACGCTAACCCCTAACCCGACCCTAAACCCGAACCCATAACCCTAACCCTAACCCTAAACCTAACCCTAACCCGAACCCTAACCCGCACCCAAATTCTAACCCTAACCCTAACCCTAACCCTAACCGAAAACAAAACCGAACCCGATCCATAACCCAAACGCGAACCCTAACCCTAACTCTAACCCTAACCCAAAACCTGGCCTGATCCCGAACACTAACCCTGACCCGAACTTGAACCCAAACCTAACCCGAACACCGAACCCGAACCTCTAACCCTAACCCTAACCCTAACCCTAACCCTACCAAAACCCTAAACCTAACCCAAAAACTAACCCGAACCCTAACACTAACCCGAACCCTAGCCCTAACCCGAACCCTCACCCGAACCCTGATTCTAACCCGAAACCGAACCCTAACACTAACCCACCCATAACCCTTACCCTCACCCAAACCCTAATCCGAACCCTAACCCTAACCCTAACGCTAACCCTAATACTCAGCCTAAACCGAACCCGAACCCTAACCCTAACCCTACCCGAAACCCAGCCCTAAACCAAACCCTAACCCTAACCCTAAACCTAACCCGAACCCTAACCCGAGCCCTAAATAGAACCCGACCCTAACCCTAACACGAACCCTAACCCGAACCCGAACCCTAACCCTATCCCTAACCTGAAACCTAACCCTAACCCGAACCCGAACCATAACCCTGACCATAACCCTAACCTGAAGACTAACCCTAATCCTACCCTAACCCTAACCCTAACCATAACCCAAACCAGAACCCGAAGAGGAACCCGAACCCTAACCCGACCCTTACCCTAACCCTATCCCTAACCAGAAACCTAACCCTAACCCTAACCCGAACCCGAACCATAACCCTGACCATAACCCTAACCTGAACACTAACCCTAATCCGACCCTAACCCTAACCCTAACCCTACCCTAACCCTAACCACTAACACTAACCCTAAACCGAACCCTAACCCTAACCCTAACCCTAAACTGAAACCTTACCATACCCTAACCCGAACATGAACCCGAAACTGAAACCTAACCCTAACCCTAACAAGAACCCAAATCCTAATCCTAAACCGAACACTAACCCGAACCCGAATCCTAAACCAAACCCTAAGCCTAACCCTAACCCTAACCCTAACCCGAACCCGAACCCGAAACCGAACCCGAACCCTAAACATAACCCTAACCCTAACCCGACCCTTACCATAACCCTATCCCTAACTGGAACCCCAACCCTAACCCTAACACTAACCCGAACCCGAACCTTAACCCGAACACTAACGCAAACCTGAACCCTAACCCTAACCCTACCCGAGCCCGAACACTAAACCTAACCATAAGCCTAACCTAACCCGGACCCGAACCGGATCCCTAACCCGAACCCGAACTCTAACCCTAACCCGAACCCTAACCCTAAACAGAAACCTAACCCTAATCCTAACACTAACCCTAACCCTAACCATACCCTAACACGAGCTCTAACCCTAACCCGACCCTAACACTAACCCTATCCCTAACCTGAAACCTAACCCTAACCCTAAACCGACCCCGAACTCGAATCGTAACCCTAACCCTAACCGTAACCCTAACCCTAACCCTAACCATAACCCGCACCCGAACCCTAACCCTAACGCGAACCCTAACCCTAACCCTAACCCGAACCCGAACCCGAACCGAATCCAAACCCTAACACTAACCCAAACCCTAACCTGAACTCTAACCCTAACCCTAACCCTAACCCTAAACTGAACCCTAACCGTAACCCGAAACCTAATCGTAACCCTAGCCCTAAACGTCAGCCGAACCCTAACCCAAACCCGCAACCGAACCCTAACCAGAACCCTAACCCTCACCCAACCCGAACCGTAACCCGAACCCTAACGCAAACCTGAACCCTAACCCTAATCCTACCCGAGCCCAAACACTAAACCTAACCATAAGCCTAACCTAACACGGACCCGAACAGTATCCCTAACCCGAACCCGAACTCTAACCCTAACCCGAACCCTAACCCTAAACAGAAACCTAACCCTAATCCTAACACTAACCCTAACCCTAACCATAACCCTAACCCGAACTCTAACCCTAACCCGACCCTAAACCTAACCCTATCCCTAACCTGAAACCTAACCCTAACCCTAAACCGACCCCGAACTCGAATCGTAACCCTAACCCTAACCGTAACCCTAACCCTAACCCTAACCATAACCCGAACCCGAACCCTAACCCTAACGCGAACCCTAACCCTAACCCTAACCCGAACCCGAACCGAATCCAAACCCTAACACTAACCCAAACCCTAACCTGAACTCTAACCCTAACCCTAACCCTAACCCTAAACTGAACCCTAACCGTAACCCGAAACCTAATCGTAACCCTAGCCCTAAACGTCAGCCGAACCCTAACCCAAACCGAAACCGAACCCTAACCAGAACCCTAACCCTCACCCAACCCGAACCGTAACCCGAACCCTAACGCACACCTGAACCCTAACCCTAATCCTACCCGAGCCCAAACACTAAACCTAACCATAAGCCTAACCTAACCAGACACGAACAGTATCCCTAACCCGAACCCGAACTCTAACCCTAACCCGAACCCTAACCCTAAACAGAAACCTAACCCTAATCCTAACACTAACCCTAACCCTAACCATAACCCTAACCCGAACTCTAACCCTAACCCGACCCTAAACCTAACCCTATCCCTAACCTGAACACTAACCCTAAACCGAACCCGAATCAGAAACCGAACCCGAACCCGAACCCTAACCCTAACCCAACCCGAACCCGAACCCTAACTGTAACCCTAAACCGAACCCTAACCCTAACCCTACCCTAACCCTAACCAAATCCCTAACCGGAAACCTAAACCTAACCCTAACCCTAACCCAAACCCGAACCCTAAACCTAATGCTAACCGTAACCCTAATTCTAACCCGACCCTAACCCTAACCCTATCCCTAACCTGAACCCCAAGAGGAACCCTAACCGTAATCCGAACCCAAACCCTAACCCTAAAACTAACCAAACTCACCCGAACCCTAAATCTAACCCTAACCCGAAAGCTAACCCTAACCGGACCCTAACCCTAACCCTATACCCAACCTGACCCCGAACCCGAACCCTAACCCGAACCGGAACCTGAACCCTAAGCCTAACACTAATCCTAACACGAACACGAACCCTAACCGGAACCTGAACCTGAACCCTAACCCTAACCCTAAACCGAACCCTAACCCTAAACCTAACCCAAACCCGAAGCCAAACACTAACCCTAACCCAAACGTTACCCGAAACTGAACCCTAATGCTAACCATAACCGGAACCCTAAACCTAACCCGAACCCTAACCCTAACCCTAACCCTAACCCGAACCCGAACCCTAACCCTAACCCTAAACCTAACCCGAACCCGAACCCTAACCCGAACCCTAACCATAACCTGAACACTAGCCCTAACCAAACCCTAATCCGAATCCAAACCCTACCCTACCACGAACCCTAACACTAAACCTAACCCGAATCCAAACCCAAACACTAACCCTAACCCAAACGTTACCCGAACGCGAACCCTAACAAAAAACCGAACCCGCACCCTAAACCTAACCCTAACCCTAACCTTAACTCGAAACCTAACCCAAACCCTAACCCGAACCCGAACACAAATCGGAACCCAAAACCTAACCCGAACCCTTACCCGAACCCTAACCCTAACCCTAACCCTAACGGGAACCCGAACCCGAACCCTAACCCTAACGCTAACCCTAACCCTAACCCTAAACTGAACCCTAACACGAACCCTAACCCTAACCCTAACCTGAACCCTAACACGAACCCTAACCCTAACCCGAACCCGAACCATAACCCTAACCATAAACCTAACCCGAACACTAACCCTAATCCGACCCTAATCCTAACCCTATCCCTAACCTGAAACCTAACCCTAACCCTAACCCGACCCTGAACCCGAATCGTAACCCTAACGCTAACTGTAACCCTAACACGAACCCTAACCATAACCCGAACCCAAACCCTAACCTTAACCCGAACCCGAACCCGAAACCAAACCCTAACCCTAACCAAAACCCTAACCCAAACTCTAACCCTAACCCGAACCCGAACCCGAACCTGAAACCAAAACCGAACTCGAAACTGAACCCTAACCGCAACCCCAAATTTAAGCGTAACCCTAGCCCTAAACGTCACCCGAACCCTAACCCAAACCCGAACCTGAACCCTAACCCGAACCCTAACCCTAACCCTAACCAGAACCCTACCCCTAACCCTACCCTAACCCTAACCGGAACCCTAACCCTAACCCGAACACTAACCCTAACCCTAACCCGAACCCTAACCCGAACCCTAACCCGAACACGAACCCTAACCCGAACCCTAACCCTAACCCTAACCCGAACCCTAACCCTAACCCGACCCTACGCTAACCGTAACCCTAACCCGAATCCTAACCCAAACCCTAACCCTATCTCTAACCTGAACCCGAACCCGAACCCGAACCCTAACCCTAACCGTAACCCTAACCGTAACCCGAATCCTAACCCAAACCCTAACCCTATCTCTAACCGGAACCCGAACCCTAACCCTAAACCTAACCCTAACCCTAACCCTAACCTGAAACCTAACACTAACCCTAACCCTAATCCTAACCCGAACCGGAACCATAACCCTAACCGTAAACCTAACCCGAACACTAACCCTAATCCGACCCTAACCCTAACCCTAACCCTAACCTGAAACCTAACCCTAACCCTAACCCGACCCTGAACCTGAATCGTAACCCTAATGCTAACTGTAACCCTAACCCGAAACCTAACCATAACCCGAACCCAAACCCTAACCCTAACCCGAACCTTAACACTAACCCTAACCCGAACCCGAATCCGAAACCAAACCCTAACCCTAACCCAAACCCTAACCCGAACTCTAACCCTAACCCAAACCCTAACCCGAACCCGAACCTGAAACCGAAACCGAACCCGAAACTGAACCCTAACCGCAACCCGAAATTTAAGAGTAACCCTAGCCCTAAACGTCAACCGAACCCTAACCCAAACCCGAACCCGAACCCTAACCCTAACCCTCACCCTAACCAGAACCCTACCCTTAAACCTAACCCTAACCCTAACCCGAACCCGAAACCGAACCCGAACCCTAACCCAAACCCTAACCGTAACACGACCCTAGCCCTAACCCTATGCCTAACTGGAAACCAAACCCTAACTCGATTCCTAACGCTAACCCTAAACCTAACCCTAACCCTAACCCTAAACCCTAAAACTAACCCTAACCCCTAACCCTAACCCTAACCCTAAACCTAACCCCTAATCCTAACCCTAACCCCTAACCCTAACCCTAACCCGAACCCTAACCCTAACCCGAACCCTAACCCGAACCCTAACCGAACCCTAACCCTAACCCTAACCCGAACCCGAAACCGACCCAAACCCTAACCCTAACCCTAACCCTAACCCACACCGAACCCTAACCTTAACCGTAACCCGAACCCTAACCCTAACCCTGCCCTAACCCTAACCCTAACCCGAACCCTAACCCTAACCCTAACCCTAACCCTAACCTGAACCCGAGACCGAACACGAACCTTAAACGTAACCCTAACCGTAACCCACCCCAAACCCTAACCCTAACCGTAACCCTAACCGTAACCCTAACCCGAAACCTAACCCTAACCCGACCCTAACCCTAACCCTAACACGAACCCTAACCCTAACCCGAACCCTAATTCGAACCCGAACCCTAACACGAACCCTAACCCTAACCCGAACCCAGACTCGAACCCGAACCCTTACCCTAACTCTAACCCTAATCCTAACACGAACCCTAACCCTAACCCGAAACCTAACCGAACCCTAACCCGAACCCGAACCCGAACACAAATCGGAACCCTACACCTAACCCGAACCCTTACCCGAACCCTAACCCTAACCCTAACCCTAACGGGAACACGAACCCGAATCCTAACCCTAACGCTAACCCTAACCCTAACCCTAACCCGAACCCTAACACGAACCCTAACCCTAACCCTAACCCGAACCCTAAACTGAACCCGAACCCAAACCTGAACCCGAATCCGAACCCGAACACGAACCCGAACCCGAACCCTAACCCTAACTCGAACCCGAACCCGAACCCGAACACTAACCCGAACCCGAAAACGAACCCGAACCCGAACACGAACCCGAACCCGAACCGGAACCAGAAATCGAACACTAACCCTAACACTGACCCTAAACACTAACCCGAACCCTAACCCGAACCCGAACCCTAACCCTAACCCTAAACCCTAACCCAAACCCTAACCCGAATCCGAACCCTAAACCTAACCCGAACCCTAACCCAAAAGCACAGGGACGAGTAGAGGGGCTTAGACCATACCTGGGCAATGTTTTTTATTACACCTGGGTGTGTGGCATTTTGTGTACCTGGCTACCACCCCTTGGGATAGGGTTTCCACAGAAAGAGCATATTGTTCGTCGGAAGACGTTTTCGCCCCAGGGGGTCCCCGGGCTGGGTTCGTAGGGGTTGAACTCCTGCTAGCAAAATCGCCGGGATGAGGGAAGGGCTCAGACTGTGCCTGGGCCCTGTGTTCTCTTCCAGGTCAGTGTAGGGCCTTTCCTTCACGTTGCCACAGGCACTTGGGAGCATGTCTGCACGTGGGGAAAGACTTTCTCAGGGGAGGCCGGTTTTTGTCAAACGGGTCCCAGTGCTGTGCTCCTCTCCTTTGACTCCTGCTGCCAGAAGCCCAGTGACGTTGGGAGGGCTTAGCACATGGCTGGGCACTGTGGTTTCTTCCAGAGAAGTGGATGGCATTTGCTTTCCCTTGCCACAACCACTTGTGAGAGGGTCTGCACCTCAGGAAAACTGTTTGCGTGGGAAGCCGGCTTTTTCCCCAACGGGTCTCAGGGCCGTAGGCCTCGGGTGTCCCTCTGGCTCCCCAAAGCACAGGGACGAGGTGAGGGGCCTAGACCATGCCTGGGCAATGTTGTTTCTTACACCTGGGTGTGTGGCATTTTGTGTAGCTGGCTACCACCCCTTGGGATAGGTTTTCCACAGCAAGAGCATATTGTTCGTCGGAAGCCGTTTTGGCCCCAGGGGGTCTCCGAGCTGGATTCTTTGGCGTTTAACTCCTGCTAGCGAATTCGCCGGGATGAGGGAAGGGCTCAGACTGTGCCTGGGCCCTGTGGTCTCTTCCAGGTCACTGTAGGGCCTTTCCTTCACCTTGCCACAGGCACTTCGCAGCATGTCGGTACGTGGAGAAAGACTTTCTCGGGGGAGGCCGGTTTTTGTCAAACGGGTCCCAGTGCTGTGCTCCTCTCTTTTCACTCCTGCTGCCAGAAGCCCAGTGAGGATGTGCGGGCTTAGCACATGGCTGGGCACTGTGGTTTCTTCCAGAGAAGTGGATGGCATTTGCTTTCCCTTGCCACAACCACTTGTGAGAGGGTCTGCACCTCAGGAAAACTGTTTCCGTGGGAAGCCGGCTTTTTCCCCAACGGGTCTCAGGGCCGTAGGCCTCGGGTGTCCCTCCGGCTCCCCAAAGCACAGGGACGAGATGAGGGGCCTAGACCATGCCTGGGAAATGTTTTTTCTTACACCAGGGTGTGTGGCAATTTGTGTAGCTGGCTACCACCCCTTGATATAGGTTTTCAACAGCAAGAGCATATTGTTCGTCGGAAGCCGTTTGGGCCCCCCGAGGGTGTTCGGGCTCGGTTCGTTGGGGTTGAACTCCTGCTAGCAAAACCGCCAGGATGAGGGAAGGGCTCAGACTGTGCCTGGGCCCTGTGGTCTCTTCCAGGTCAGTGTAGGGCCTTTCCTTCACCTTGCCACAGGCAGTTGGGAGCATGTCTGCACCAGGGGAAAGACTTTCTCGGGGGAGGCCGGTTTTTGTCAAACGGGTCCCAGTGCTGTGCTCCTCTCTTTTCACTCCTGATGCCAGAAGCCCAGTGAGGATGGGAGGGCTTAGCACATGGCTGGGCACTGTGGTTTCTTCCAGAGAAGTGGATGGCATTTGCTTTACCTTGCCACAACCACTTGTGAGAAGGTCTCCACCTCAGGAAAACTGTTTCCGTGGGAAGCCGGCTTTTTGCCCAACTGGTCTCAGGGCCGTGGGTCTCGGGTGTCCCTCCGGCTCCTCAAAGCACAGGGACGAGGTGAGGGCCCTAGACCGTGCCTGGGCAATGTTGTTTCTTACATCTGGGTGTATGGCATTTTGTGTAGCTGGCTACCACCCCTGGGGATAGGTTTTCCACAGCAAGAGCATATTGTTCGTCGGAAGCCCTTTGGGCCCTATTGGACTCCGGGTTGGGTTCGATGGGGTTGAACTCCTGCTAGCAAAATCGCTGGGATGAGGGAAGGGCTCAGACTGTGCCTGGGCCCTGTGGTCTCTTCCAGGTCAGTGTAGGGCCTTTCCTTCACCTTGCCACAGGCACTTCGGAGCATGTCTGCACGTGGAGAAAGACTTTCTCGGGGGAGGCCGGTTTTTGTCAAACGGGTCCCAGTGCTGTGCTCCTCTCCTTTCACTCCTGCTGCCAGAAGCCCAGAGAGGATGTGCGGGCTTAGCACATGGCTGGGCACTGTGGTTTCTTCCAGAGAAGTGGATGGCATTTGCTTTCCCTTGCCACAACCACTTGTGAGAGGGTCTGCACCTCAGGAAAACTGTTTCCGTGGGAAGCCGGCTTTTTGCCCAACGGGTCTCAGGGCCGTAGGCCTCGGGTGTCCCTCCGGCTCCCCAAAGCACAGGGACGAGATGAGGGGCCTAGACCATGCCTGGGAAATGTTTTTTCTTACACCAGGGTGTGTGGCAATTTGTGTAGCTGGCTACCACCCCTTGATATAGGTTTTCAACAGCAAGAGCATATTGTTCGTCGGAAGCCGTTTGGGCCCCCCGAGGGTGTTCGGGCTGGGTTCGTTGGGGTTGAACTCCTGCTAGCAAAACCGCCAGGATGAGGGAAGGGCTCAGACTGTGCCTGGGCCCTGTGGTCTCTTCCAGGTCAGTGTAGGGCCTTTCCTTCACCTTGCCACAGGCAGTTGGGAGCATGTCTGCACGTGGGGAAAGACTTTCTCGGGGGAGGCCGGTTTTTGTCAAACGGGTCCCAGTGCTGTGCTCCTCTCTTTTCACTCCTGATGCCAGAAGCCCAGTGAGGATGGGAGGGCTTAGCACATGGCTGGGCACTGTGGTTTCTTCCAGAGAAGTGGATGGCATTTGCTTTCCCTTGCCACAACCACTTGTGAGAAGGTCTCCACCTCAGGAAAACTGTTTCCGTGGGAAGCCGGTTTTTTCCCAACTGGTCTCAGGGCCGTGGGTGTCGGGTGTCCCTCCGGCTCCTCAAAGCACAGGGACGAGGTGAGGGCCCTAGACCGTGCCTGGGCAATGTTGTTTCTTACACCTGGGTGTGTGGCATTTTGTGTAGCTGGCTACCACCCCTTGGGATAGGTTTTCCACAGCAAGAGCATATTGTTCGTCGGAAGCCGTTTTGACACTAGGGGGTCTCCGGGCTGGGTTCCTTGGGGTTAAACTCCTGGTTGCAAAAACTCCAGGATGAGGGAAGGGCTCAGGCTGTGCCTGGTCCCTGTGGTCTCTTCCAGGTCAGTGTAGGGCCTTTCCTTCACCTTGCCACAGGCACTTGGGAGCATGTCTGCACGTGGGGAAAGACTTTCTCGAGGGAGGCCTGTTTTTCACAAACGGGTCCCAGTGCTGTGCTCCTATCTTTTCACTCCTGCTGCCAGAAGCCCAGTGAGGTTGGGAGGGCTTAGCACATGGCTGGGCACTGTGGTTTCTTCCAGAGAAGTGGATGGTATTTGCTTTCCCTTTCCACAACCCCTTGTGAGAGGGTCTGCACCTCAGGAAGACTGTTTCCGTGGGAAGCCGGCTTTTTGTCAAACGGGTCTCAGGGCCGTAGGCCTCGGGTGTCCCTCTGGCTCCCCAAAGCACAGGGACGAGGTGAGCGGCCTAGACCATGCCTGGGCAATGTTGTTTCTTACACCTGGGTGTGTGGCATTTTGTGTAGCTGGCTACCACCCCTTGGGATAGGTTTTCCACAGCAAGAGCATATTGTTCGTCGGAAGCCGTTTTGGCCCCAGGGGGTCTCCGAGCTGGATTCTTTGGCGTTTAACTCCTGCTAGCGAATTCGCCGGGATGAGGGAAGGGCTCAGACTGTGCCTGGGCCCTGTGGTCTCTTCCAGGTCACTGTAGGGCCTTTCCTTCACCTTGCCACAGGCACTTCGCAGCATGTCGGTACGTGGAGAAAGACTTTCTCGGGGGAGGCCGGTTTTTGTCAAACGGGTCCCAGTGCTGTGCTCCTCTCCTTTCACTCCTGCTGCCAGAAGCCCAGTGAGGATGTGCGGGCTTAGCACATGGCTGGGCACTGTGGTTTCTTCCAGAGAAGTGGATGGCATTTGCTTTCCCTTGCCACAACCACTTGTGAGAGGGTCTGCACCTCAGGAAAACTGTTTCCGTGGGAAGCCGGCTTTTTCCCCAACGGGTCTCAGGGCCGTAGGCCTCGGGTGTCCCTCCGGCTCCCCAAAGCACAGGGACGAGATGAGGGGCCTAGACCATGCCTGGGAAATGTTTTTTCTTACACCAGGGTGTGTGGCAATTTGTGTAGCTGGCTACCACCCCTTGATATAGGTTTTCAACAGCAAGAGCATATTGTTCGTCGGAAGCCGTTTGGGCCCCCCGAGGGTGTTCGGGCTCGGTTCGTTGGGGTTGAACTCCTGCTAGCAAAACCGCCAGGATGAGGGAAGGGCTCAGACTGTGCCTGGGCCCTGTGGTCTCTTCCAGGTCAGTGTAGGGCCTTTCCTTCACCTTGCCACAGGCAGTTGGGAGCATGTCTGCACGTGGGGAAAGACTTTCTCGGGGGAGGCCGGTTTTTGTCAAACGGGTCCCAGTGCTGTGCTCCTCTCTTTTCACTCCTGATGCCAGAAGCCCAGTGAGGATGGGAGGGCTTAGCACATGGCTGGGCACTGTGGTTTCTTCCAGAGAAGTGGATGGCATTTGCTTTCCCTTGCCACAACCACTTGTGAGAAGGTCTCCACCTCAGGAAAACTGTTTCCGTGGGAAGCCGGTTTTTTCCCAACTGGTCTCAGGGCCGTGGGTGTCGGGTGTCCCTCCGGCTCCTCAAAGCACAGGGACGAGGTGAGGGCCCTAGACCGTGCCTGGGCAATGTTGTTTCTTACACCTGGGTGTGTGGCATTTTGTGTAGCTGGCTACCACCCCTTGGGATAGGTTTTCCACAGCAAGAGCATATTGTTCGTCGGAAGCCGTTTTGACACTAGGGGGTCTCCGGGCTGGGTTCCTTGGGGTTAAACTCCTGGTTGCAAAAACTCCAGGATGAGGGAAGGGCTCAGGCTGTGCCTGGGCCCTGTGGTCTCTTCCAGGTCAGTGTAGGGCCTTTCCTTCACCTTGCCACAGGCACTTGGGAGCATGTCTGCACGTGGGGAAAGACTTTCTCGAGGGAGGCCTGTTTTTCACAAACGGGTCCCAGTGCTGTGCTCCTATCTTTTCACTCCTGCTGCCAGAAGCCCAGTGAGGTTGGGAGGGCTTAGCACATGGCTGGGCACTGTGGTTTCTTCCAGAGAAGTGGATGGTATTTGCTTTCCCTTTCCACAACCCCTTGTGAGAAGGTCTGCACCTCAGGAAGACTGTTTCCGTGGGAAGCCGGCTTTTTGTCAAACGGGTCTCAGGGCCGTAGGCCTCGGGTGTCCCTCTGGCTCCCCAAAGCACAGGGACGAGGTGAGCGGCCTAGACCATGCCTGGGCAATGTTGTTTCTTACACCTGGGTGTGTGGCATTTTGTGTAGCTGGCTACCACCCCTTGGGATAGGTTTTCCACAGCAAGAGCATATTGTTCGTCGGAAGCCGTTTTGGCCCCAGGGGGTCTCCGAGCTGGATTCTTTGGCGTTTAACTCCTGCTAGCGAATTCGCCGGGATGAGGGAAGGGCTCAGACTGTGCCTGGGCCCTGTGGTCTCTTCCAGGTCACTGTAGGGCCTTTCCTTCACCTTGCCACAGGCACTTCGCAGCATGTCGGTACGTGGAGAAAGACTTTCTCGGGGGAGGCCGGTTTTTGTCAAACGGGTCCCAGTGCTGTGCTCCTCTCCTTTCACTCCTGCTGCCAGAAGCCCAGTGAGGATGTGCGGGCTTAGCACATGGCTGGGCACTGTGGTTTCTTCCAGAGAAGTGGATGGCATTTGCTTTCCCTTGCCACAACCACTTGTGAGAGGGTCTGCACCTCAGGAAAACTGTTTGCGTGGGAAGCCGGCTTTTTCCCCAACGGGTCTCAGGGCCGTAGGCCTCGGGTGTCCCTCCGGCTCCCCAAAGCACAGGGACGAGATGAGGGGCCTAGACCATGCCTGGGAAATGTTTTTTCTTACACCAGGGTGTGTGGCAATTTGTGTAGCTGGCTACCACCCCTTGATATAGGTTTTCAACAGCAAGAGCATATTGTTCGTCGGAAGCCGTTTGGGCCCCCCGAGGGTGTTCGGGCTCGGTTCGTTGGGGTTGAACTCCTGCTAGCAAAACCGCCAGGATGAGGGAAGGGCTCAGACTGTGCCTGGGCCCTGTGGTCTCTTCCAGGTCAGTGTAGGGCCTTTCCTTCACCTTGCCACAGGCAGTTGGGAGCATGTCTGCACCAGGGGAAAGACTTTCTCGGGGGAGGCCGGTTTTTGTCAAACGGGTCCCAGTGCTGTGCTCCTCTCTTTTCACTCCTGATGCCAGAAGCCCAGTGAGGATGGGAGGGCTTAGCACATGGCTGGGCACTGTGGTTTCTTCCAGAGAAGTGGATGGCATTTGCTTTACCTTGCCACAACCACTTGTGAGAAGGTCTCCACCTCAGGAAAACTGTTTCCGTGGGAAGCCGGCTTTTTGCCCAACTGGTCTCAGGGCCGTGGGTCTCGGGTGTCCCTCCGGCTCCTCAAAGCACAGGGACGAGGTGAGGGCCCTAGACCGTGCCTGGGCAATGTTGTTTCTTACATCTGGGTGTGTGGCATTTTGTGTAGCTGGCTACCACCCCTGGGGATAGGTTTTGCACAGCAAGAGCATATTGTTCGTCGGAAGCCCTTTGGGCCCTATTGGACTCCGGGTTGGGTTCGATGGGGTTGAACTCCTGCTAGCAAAATCGCCGGGATGAGGGAAGGGCTCAGACTGTGCCTGGGCCCTGTGGTCTCTTCCAGGTCAGTGTAGGGCCTTTCCTTCACCTTGCCACAGGCACTTGGGAGAATGTCTGCACGTGGGGAAAGACTTTCTCGAGGAAGGCCAGTTTTTGTCAAACGGGTCCCAGTGCTGTGCTCCTCTCTTTCACGCCTGCTGCCAGAAGCCCAGTGAGGATGGGAGGGCCTAGCATATGGCTGGGAACTGTGGTTTCTTCCAGAGAAGTGAATGGCATTTGCATTCCCTTGCCACAACATCTTGTGAGAGGGTCTGCACCTCAGGAAAACTGTTTCCGTGGGAATCTGGCTTTTTGCCCAAGGGTCTCAGGGCCGTGGGCCTCGGGTGTCCCTCCGGCTCCCCAAAGCACAGGGATGAGGTGAGAGGCCTAGACCATGCCTGAGCAATGTTGTTTCTTACACGTGGGTGTGTGACGTTTTGTGTAGTTGGCTACCACCCCTTCGGATAGGTTTTCCACAGAAGAACATATTGTTCGTCGGAAGCCGTTTGGGCAACAGGGGGTCTCCGGGCTGTGTTCGTTGGGGTTGAACTCCTGCTAGCAAAATCGCCGGGATGAGGAAGGGCTCAGACTGTGCCAGGGCCCTGTGGTCTCTTCCAGGTCAGTGTAGGGCCTTTCCTTCACCTTGCCACAGGCACTTCGGAGCATGTCTGCACGTGGAGAAAGACTTTCTCGGGGGAGGCCGGTTTTCGTCAAACGGGTCCCAGTGCTGTGCTCCTCTCTTTTCACTTCTGCTGCCAGAAGGCCAGTGAGAGTGGGCGGGCTTAGCACATGGCTGGGATTGTGGTTTCTTCCAGAGAAGTGGATGGCATTTGCTTTCCCTTGCCACAACCACTTGTGAGAGGGTCTGCACCTCAGGAAAACTGTTTCCTTGGGAAGCCGGCTTTTTGCCCAACGGGTCTCAGGGCCATAGGCCTCACGTGTCCCTTCGGCTCCCCAAAGCACAGGGACGAGGTGAGGGGCCTAGACCATGCCTGGGCAATGTTGTTTCTTACACCTGGGTGTGTGGCATTTTGTGTAGCTGGCTACCACCCCTTGGGATAGGTTTTCCACAGCAAGAGCATATTGTTCGTCGGAAGCCATTTTGGCCCCAGGGGGTCTCCGAGCTGGATTCTTTGGGGTTTAACTCCTGCTAGCAAATTCGCCGGGATGAGGGAAGGGCTCAGACTGTGCCTGGTCCCTGTGGTCTCTTCCAGGTCAGTGTAGGGCCTTTCCTTCACCTTGCCACAGGCAGTTGGGAGCATGTCTGCACGTGGAGAAAGACTTTCTCGGGGGAGGCCGGTTTTTGTCAAACGGGTCCCAGTGCTGTGCTCCTCTCCTTTCACTCCTGCTGCCAGAAGCCCAGTGAGGATGTGCGGGCTTAGCACATGGCTGGGCACTGTGGTTTCTTCCAGAGAAGTGGATGGCATTTGCTTTCCCTTGCCACAACCACTTGTGAGAAGGTCTGCACCTCAGGAAAACTGTTTCCGTGGGAATCCGGCTTTTTGCCCAACGGGTCTCAGGGCCGTGGGTGTCGGGTGTCCCTCCGGCTCCTCAAAGCACAGGGACGAGGTGAGGGCCCTAGACCGTGCCTGGGCAATGTTGTTTCTTACACCTGGGTGTGTGGCATTTTGTGTAGCTGGCTACCACCCCTTGGGATAGGTTTTCCACAGCAAGAGCATATTGTTCGTCGGAAGCCGTTTTGACACTAGGGGGTCTCCGGGCTGGGTTCCTTGGGGTTAAACTCCTGGTTGCAAAACCTCCAGGATGAGGGAAGGGCTCAGGCTGTGCCTGGGCCCTGTGGTCTCTTCCAGGTCAGTGTAGGGCCTTTCCTTCACCTTGCCACAGGCACTTGGGAGCATGTCTGCACGTGGGGAAAGACTTTCTCGAGGGGGGCCTGTTTTTCACAAACGGGTCCCAGTGCTGTGCTCCTATCTTTTCACTCCTGCTGCCAGAAGCCCAGTGACGTTGGGAGGGCTTAGCACATGGCTGGGCACTGTGGTTTCTTCCAGAGAAGTGGATGGCATTTGCTTTCCCTTTCCACAACCACTTGTGAGAGGGTCTGCACCTCAGGAAGACTGTTTCCGTGGGAAGCCGGCTTTTTGTCAAACGGGTCTCAGGGCCGTAGGCCTCGGGTGTCCCTCCGGCTCCCCAAAGCACAGGGACGAGGTGAGCGGCCTAGACCATGCCTGGGCAATGTTGTTTCTTACACCTGGGTGTGTTGCATTTTGTGTAGCTGGCTACCACCCCTTGGGATAGGTTTTCCACAGCAAGAGCATATTGTTCGTCGGAAGCCGTTTTGGCCCCAGGGGGTCTCCGGGCTGGGTTCTTTGGGGTTTAACTCCTGCTAGCAAATTCGCCGGGATGAGGGAAGGGCTCAGACTGTGCTGGGCCCTGTGGTCTCTTCCATGTCACTGTAGGGCCTTTCCTTCACCTTGCCACAGGAACTTGGGAGCATGTCTGCACGTGGAGAAAGACTTTCTCGGGGGAGGCAGGTTTTTGTCAAACGGGTCCCAGTGCTGTGCTCTTCTTTCAGTCCTGCTACCAGAAGCCCAGTGAGGATGGGAGGGCCTAGCACATGGCTGGGCACTGTGGTTTCTTCCAGAGAAGTGGATGCCATTTGCTTTCCCTTTCCACAACCATTTGTGAGAGGGTCTGCACCTCAGGAAAACTGTTTCCGTGAGAAGCCGGCTTTTTGCCCAACGGGTCTCAGGGCCGTAGGCCTCGGGTGTCCCTCCAGCTCCCCAAAGCACAGGGACGAGGTGAGGGGCCTAGACCATGCCTGGGCAATGTTTTTTCTTACACCTGGGTGTGTGGCATTTTTTGTAGCTGGCTACCACCCGTTGGGATAGGTTTTCCAAAGCAAGAGCATATTGTTCGTCGGAACCCGTTTTGGCCCCAGGGGGTCTCCCCGTTGGGTTCGTTCGTGTTGAAGTCCTGCTGGCAAAACCGCCGGGATGAGGGAAAGGTTCAGACGGTGCCTAGGCACAGTGGTCTCTTACCCGACCCGTACCCTAACTGGAACCCAAACCCTATACCCTGACCCACACCCTGACCCTGATCCTGATGATTACCCTGACCCTAACCCTAACCCTAACCCTAACCCTCAGCCTAACACGAACCTGAACCCGAACCCTAACCGTAACCCTACCTTAACCAGAACCCTAACCCGAACAGAAACCCTTAACCGAACCATAACCCTAACCAGAAACCTACCCCTAATCCTAACCCAAACCCTAATCCTAACCCTAACCCGAAATCTAACCCTAACCCTAACCCGAACCCTAACCTTAACATGAACCTGAACCCGAAACCTAACCCTGACCCTAACCCTAACCCGAACCCTGACCCGAACCCGAACAGTAACCGTGATGCGAACTTGAACTCGAACCCGAACGCGAACCCCTAACCCGACCCCAAACCCGAACCACTAACCCTAACCCTAACCCTAACCCTAACCCTAACCCTAACCGTAACCCTACCTTAACCAGAACCCTAACCCGAACAGAAACCCTTAACCGAACCATAACCCTAACCAGAAACCAACCCCTAATCCTAACCCAAACCCTAATCCTAACCCTAACCCGAAATCTAACCCTAACCCTAACCCGAACCCTAACCTTAACATGAACCTGAACCCGAAACCTAACCCTGACCCTAACCCTAACCCGAACCCTGACCCGAACCCGAACACTAACCGTGATGCGAACTTGAACTCGAACCCGAACGCGAACCCCTAACCCGACCCCAAACCCGAACCACTAACCCTAATCCTAACCCTAAACCTAACCCTAACCCGAACCCTAACCCGAACCCGAATTCTAACCCTAACCCTAAACCTAATCCTAACCCTAACCCGAACACTAACCCTAACCCTAACCCTTACCCAAACCCTAACCCTAACCCTAACCCTAACCCGAACCCGAACCCTAACCCGAACTCTAAACCTAACCGTAACCCTAACCCGAACCCTAACCCTAACCCGACGCTAACCCTAACCCTATCCCTAATCTGAAACCTAACTCTAAACCTAACCGGACCCGAAACCTAACCCTAACCCTAACCGTAACCCTAACCCGAACCCTAAACCTAACCCAAACCTAACCCTAATCCTATCCCTAACCTAAACCCTAACCGTGACCGAAACCCGACTCCGAACCCGAATCGTAACCCTAACCCTAATCGTAACGCTAACCCTAACCATAACCCGAACACGAACCCTAAATGTAACCTTAACCCTAACCCTAACCCTTACCCTACCCTAACCCAAACATAAACCCGAAACTGAAACCTAACCCTAACCCTAACCCTAACCCTAACCCTAACCCAAACCCTAAGCCTAACCCTAACCCTAACCCTAACCCTAACCCTAACCCGAAACCGTACCCTAACCCGAACCCTAACCCTAAACCGAACCCTAAACCTAACTCTAACCCTAACCCTAACCCTAAACCGAACCCGAAACCTAAACCTAACCCTAACCCTAACCCGAACCCGAACCTGAACCCGAACACGAACCCAATCCCGAAACCTAACCCTAACCCTAACCCTAACCCTAACACTAACCCTAACCCGAACCCGAACCCTAAAACGACCCTAACCTTAACCCTACCCCAAACCCGAACCCGAACCCTAACCCTAACCCTAATCCTAACCCCTAACCCTAACCCTAACCCTAACTCGAACCCTAAACCTACCACAAACCTAACCCTAACCCTAACCTAACCCTAACCCTAACCCTAACCCGAACCCTAACCCTTACCCTAACCCTAACCCTAACCCGAACAAAAACCCTAACCCTAACCCTAACCGAACCCGAACCCGAACCCGAACACGAATACGAACCCGAACCCGAAACCTAACCCTAACCCTAAACCTAACCGTAACCCTAACCGGAACCCAAACCCTAACACAAACTCTAAGCCTACCCTAACACTAAGCCTAACCCTAACCCTAACCCTATCCGTAACGGGAAACCTAATCCTAACCCTAACTCGAACCCTAACCCTAATCCTAACCCTAACCCTAAACCGAACCCTAACCCGAACCCTAACCCTAACCCGAACCCTAACCCTAACCCGAAACCTAACCCTTAGCCTAACCCAACCCGAACCCTAACCCTAACCCTAACCCTAACCGTAACCCTAACCCTAACCCTAACCCTAACCCTAACCCTAACTGAACCCTAACCCTAACCCTAACCCTAACCCGAAACCTAACCCTAACCTGAAACCTACCCAACCCTAACCCGAATCCTAACCCTAAACTAACCCTATCCCTAACCTGAACCCTAACCCTAAACCTACCCCGACCCCGAACGCGAATCGTAACCCTAACCCTAATCGTAACCCTAACCCTAACCATAACCATAACCCGAACCCGAACCCTAACCCGAATCCGAACCCTAACCCTAACCCTTACCCTACCCTAACCGAAACATGAACCCGAAACTGAACCCTAACCCTAACCCTAACCCGAAACCAAATCCTAACCCTAACCTGAACCCTAACTCGAACCCGAACCCTAACCCAAACCCTAAGCCTAACCGTAACCCTAACCCTAACCCGAAACCGAACCCGAAACCAAACCCGAAACCTAACCCTAACCCTAACCCAAAATGAACCCTAACCCTAACCGTAACCCAAGCCCGAAAACTAACCCTAACCCGACGCTAACCCTAACCCTATCCCTAACTGGAAACGGAAGCCTAACACTAACCCTAACCCTAACCCTAACCCTAACCCGAACCCTAACCCTAACCCTAACCCTAACACTATCCCTAACCGGAAACCTAACCCTAACCCTAACCCTAACCGGAATCCTAACCCTAACCCTACCCCTATCTCTAACCTGAACCCTAAACCTAACCCTACCCCGATCCCGAACCCGAATCGTAATCCTAACCCTAACCCTAACCCGAAACCGAACCTTAACCCTAATCTTAACCCTTACCCTAACCCTTACCCTGCCTTAACCCAAACATGAACCTGAAACTGAACCCTAACTCTAACCCTAACCCGAACCCAAATCCTAACCCTAACTGGAACCCTAACCCGAATCCGAACCCTAACACAAACCCTAAGCCTAACCCTAAGCCTAAACCTAAGCCTAACCCTAAACCGAACCCTAACCCTAATCCTAACCCTAACCCTAACTGGAACCCTAACCCGAATCCGAACCCTAATCCCAAATCCTAAGCCTATCCCTAACCCGAACCATAACCCGAACACGAACCCTAAATGTAACCTTAACCCTAACCCTAACCCTAACCCTAACCCTAACCCAAACCTGAACCCAAACCCGAACCCGAAACCTAACCCTAACCCTAACCCTAACACTAACCCTAACCCGAACCCGAACCCTAAAACGAACCCTAACCTTAACCCTACACCAAACCCGAACCCGAACCCTAATCCTAACCCTAACCCTAACCCGAACCCTAACCCGAACCATAACCCTAACCCGAACCCTAACCCTAACCCGAAACCTAACCCTATGCCTAACCCAACCCGAACCCTAACCCTAACCCTAACCCTAACCGTAACCCTAACCCTAACCCTAACCCTAACCCTAACTGAACCCTAACCCTAACCCTAACCCTAACCCGAAACCTAACCCTAATCTGAAACCTACCCTAACCCTAACCCGAATCCTAACCCTAAACTAACACTATCCCTAACCTGAACCCTAACCCTAAACCTACCCCGACCCCGAACGCGAATCGTAACCCTAACCCTAATCGTAACCCTAACCCTAACCCTAACCCTAACCCTAACCCTATCCCTAAACGGTAACCTAACCCTAACTCTAACCCTAACCCGAACCCTAAACCGAAACCTAAACCGAACACGAACCCTACCCTAACCCTAACCCTAACCGGAATCCTAACCCTAACCCTACCCCTATCTCTAACCTGAACCCTAAACCTAACCCTACCCCGACCCCGAACCCGAATCGTAATCCTAACCCTAACCCTAACCATAACCCGAAACCGAACCTTAACCCTAATCTTAACCCTAACCCTAACCCTTACCCTACCTTAACCCAAACATGAACCTGAAACTGAACCCTAACCCTAACCCTAACCCGAACCCAAATCCTAACCCTAACTGGAACCCTAACCCGAATCCGAACCCTAACCCAAACCCTAAGCCTAACCCTAAGCCTAACCCTAAACCTAACCCTAAACCGAACCCTAACCCTAATCCTAACCCTAACCCTAACTGGAACCCTAACCTGAATCCGAACCCTAACCCAACCATAAGCCTAACCCTAACCCGAACCCTAACCCTAAACCGAACCCTAACCCGAACCCAAACCCTAACCCTAACCCTAACCGAACCCGAACCCGAACACGAACCCGAACCCGAACCCGAAACCTAACCCTAACCCTAACCCTAACCCTAACCCTAACCCAACCCGAACCCTAACCCTAACCTTAACCCTAACCCGAAACCTAGCCCGAACCCGACCCTAACCCCAACCCTATCCCTAACTGGAAACTGAACCCTAAAGCCTAACCTGAACCCGAAACCTAACCCTAACCCTAATCCTAACCCCTAACCGTAACCCTAACCCTAACTCGAACCCTAAACCTAACACGAACCCTAACCCTAACCCTAACCTAACCCTAATCCTAACCCTAACCCTAACCCGAACCCTAACCCTTACCCTAACCCTAAACCTAACCCGAACAAAAACCCTAACCCTAACCCTAACCGAACCCGAACCCGAACACGAACCCTAACCCGAAACCTAACCCTAACCCTAAACCTAACCCTAACCCTAACCGAACCCGAACCCGAACCCGAACACGAACCCTAACCCGAAACCTAACCCTAACCCTAAACCTAACCGTAACCCTAACCGGAACCCAAAGCCTAACACAAACTCTAATCCTACCCTAACCCTAACCCTAACCCTAACACGAAAACGAACCCGAAACCGAACCCGAACCCTAACCCTAACCCTACCCCAACCCGAACCCTAACCCTAACCATAACCCTAACCCGAAACCTAACACTAACCCGACCCTAACCCCAACCCTATCCCTAACTGGAAACCGAACCCTAACCCTAACCGTAACCCTAACCCTAACCCTAACCGGAACCCAAACCCTAACCCTAACCCTAACCGGAACCCTAACCCTAACCCTAACCCTAACCCTAACGCAAACCAGAACCCTAACCCTAACCCTATCCCAAGCCCGAACACTAACCCTAACCCTAAGCCTAACCTAACCCGGAACCGAACCGGGCCCTAACCCGAACCCGAACTCTAATCCTAACCCGAACCCTAACCCTACCCCGAAACGTAACCCTAATCCTAACCCTAACCTTAAACCTAACCATAACCCTAACCCGAACACTAACCCTAACCCGAACCTAACCCTAAACCTATCCCTAACCTGAAACCTAACCCTAACCCTAACGCGACCCTGAACCCGAATCGTAACCCTAACCCTAACCGTAACTCTAACCCTAACCCTAACCATATTCCGAACCCGAACCCTAACCCTAATCCGAACCCTAACCCCAACCCTAACCCTAACCCGAACCCGAACCTGAACCTGAAACAGAACCTGCAATTGAACCCTAACCGTAACCCGAAACGTAATCGTAACCCTAGCCCTAAACGTCACCCGAACCCTAACCCAAACCCAAAACTGAACCCTAACCCTAACCCGAACCCTAACCCGAACCCGAGCCCTACCCCGAAACCTAAACCGAATCCAAACCCTACCCCTAATCCGAACCCTAACCTTAAACCGAACCCTAACCTGAACCCTAACGCAAACCAGAACCCTAACCCTAACCCTATGCCAAGCCCGAACACTAACCCTAACCCTAAGCCTAAACTAACCCGGAACCGAACCGGGCCCTAACCCGAACCCGAACTCTAATCCTAACCCGAATCCTAACCCTACCCCAAAACGTAACCCTAATCCTAACCCTAACCCTAAACCTAACCATAACCCTAACCCGAACACTAACCCTAACCCGACCCTAACCCTAACCCTATCCCTAACCTGAAACCTAACCCTAACCCAAACCCGAACCCGAACCGTACCCTTACTCTAACCGTAAACCTAACCCTAACCCTAACCCGAACCCCAACCCAAACCGAACCCGCACACGAACCCTAACCCGAAACCTAACCCTAACCCTAACCATAACCGGATCCCTAACCCTAACCCTAACCCTAATCCGAAACCGAAACCTAACCCTACCCCGACCCCGAAAACTTATCAGAACCCTAACCCTAACCTGAACACGAACAGTAACCCGAAACTTGACCCGAACTTTACCCGAACCCTACCCCTAAACTGAACCTTAACCCTAACCCTAACCTGAACCTGAACCCGAACCCTAACCGTAACCCTAACCCGAAACCTAACCCTAATCCGACCCTGACCCTAAACCTATCCCTAACCGAAAACCTAACCCTAACCCTAACCCTAACCCTAACCCGAACCCTAACCCGAACTGTAAACCTAACCCTAACCCTAACCCTCACTCAACCCAAACCCTAACCCTAACCGTAACCATAAACCGAAACCTAACCTGAACCCGACCCTAACCCTAACCCTATCCCTAACTGGAAACCGAACCCTAACCCGAAACCTAACCCTAAACCTAACTCTAAACCGAACCCGAACCCTAACCCGAACCGTAACCCTAACCCTAACCCGAACCCTAACCCTAACCCTAACCCGAACCCTAACCCGAACCCTATCCCGAACCCGAACACTAACCGTAACCCTAACACTAACCCAAAGGCGGACCCTAAACCTAACCCTAACCCGAACCCTAACCCTAACCCTAACCCGAACCCTAACCCGAAACCTATCCTGAAACCGAACACTAACCCTAACCCTAACCCTAACCCGAAGGCGAACCCTAAACCTAACCCTAACCCTAACCCTAATCCTAACCCTAACCCGAACCTTAACTCGAACCCGAACCCGAACCCGAACCCAAACCCTAACCCTAACCGAACAATAACCCTAATCCGAACCTGAACCCGAAACCTAACCTAACCCTAAACCTAACCCGAACCCTAACCCGAACCCTAACCCTAACCCTAACCCAAACCTTAACTCGAACCCGAACCCGAACCCGAACCCGAACCCTAACCCTAACCCGAACAATAACCCTAATCCGAACCTGAACCCGAACCCTAACCTAACCCTAACCCTAACCCGAACCCTAACCCTAACCCTAACCCTAACCCTAACCTACCCTAACCCTAACCCGAATCCTAACCCTAAACTAACCCTATTCCTAACCTGAACCCTAACCCTAAACCTACCCCGACACCGAACGCGAATCGTAACCCTAACCCTAATCGTAACCCTAACCCTAACCATAACCATAACCCGAACTGTAACCCTAACCCGAACCCTAACCCTAACCCTAACCCTAACCCTAAACCGAACCCTAAGAGGAACCCTAACCCAAACCCTAATCCGAACCCTAACCCTAACGCTAAACCTAACCCTAACCCGAACTCGAGCCCGAACCCTAACCCGAACCCTAATCCTAACCCTAACCCTAACCCAAACACTAACCCTAACGCTATACCTAACCCTAACCCTAACTCGAGCCCGAACCCTAACCCTAACCCGAACCCTAACCCTAACCCTAAACCTAACACTAACCCTAACGCGAACCTGAACCCGAACCCTACTCCGAAACCAAAACCGAACCCAAACCCTACCCCTAACCCAAACCCTACCCCTAACCCGAACACTAACCCTAACCCGACCCTAACCCTAACCGTAACCCTAACCCGAAATCTAACCCTAACCCGACCCTAACCCTAACCCTATCCCTAAAAGGAAACCTAAACCTAACCCTAACCCGAACCCTAACCCTAACCCTAACCCTAACCCTAAGCCGAACCTTAACCCGAAACCGAACCCGAACCCGAACCCAAACCCTAACCCTAACACTAAACCCTAACCCGAAACCGAACCCTAACCCTAACCCTAACCCTAACCCTAACCCTAAACCGAACGCTAACACTAACCCTAACCCTAACCTAACCCTAACCCTAACCCTAACCCTAACCCTCACCCGAATCCTAAACCTAACCCTAACCCTAACCGAAACCCGAAAACTAACCCTAACCCTAACCCGAACATAACCCTAACCCGAACCCTAACCCGAAACCAAACCCTAACCCTAACCCGAACCCGAACCCGAACCCAAACCGGAACACGAACCCGAACCCAAACCCTAAGCCTAACCCTAACCCTAAACTTAACCCTAACACGAAACCGAACCCGAAAGCAAACCCTAACCCTAACCCTAACCCTAACCCTAACCTTACCCCGAACCCAAACCCTAACCCTAACCCTAACCGAACCTGAACCCGAACCCGAACACGAACACGAACACGAACCCAAACCCGAAACCTAACCCTAACCCTAAACCTAACCCTAACCCTAAACCGAACCCTAGCACTATCCCTAACACTAACCTTAACCCTAACCCGAACACTAACCCTAACGCTAACCCTAACCCTAACCTTAACTCGAGACCGAACCCGAACCCGAACCCTAATCCTAACCCTAACCCTAACACTAACACTAACCCGAAACCGAACCCTAAACCGAACTCTAACCTTAACCCTAAACCGAACCCTAACCCTAACCCTAACCCCTAACCATAACCCTAACCCTAACTCGAACGCTAAACCTAACCCGAACCCTAACCCTAACCCTAACCAGAACCCTAACCCAAACCCGAACCCTAACCCGAAACCTTACTCTAACCCTAACCCTAACTGTAACCCTAACCCGAACCCTAACCCTAACCCTAACCCTAACCCTAAACCGAACCCTAAGAGGAACCCTAACCCAAACCCTAATCCGAACCCTAACCCTAACCCTAACTCGAGCCCGAACCCTAAACCTAACCCTAACCCTAACCCTAACCCTAACCCTAACGCTAACCCTAACCCTAACCCTAACTTGAGCCCGAACCCTAACCCTAACCCTAACCCTAACCCTAACCCTAACCCGAAACATATCCCTAACCCTAACCCTAACCCTAACCCTAACCCGAACCCTAACCGTAATCCTAAAGCTAACCCTAACCCGAACCCTAACCCGAACCCTAACCGTAACCCTAACCCGAACCCTAACCGTAACCCTAACCCGAAACCTAACCCTAACCCGACCCTAACCCTAACCCTATCCCTAACAGGAAACGTAAACCTAACCCTAACCCGAACCCTAACCCTAACCCTAACCCTAACCGAAACCCGAAAACTAACCCTAACCGTAACCCGAACATAACCCTAACCCGAACCCTAACCCGAAACCAAACGCTAACCCTAACCCGAACCCGAACCCGAACCCGAACCCGAACACGAAACCAAACCCAAACCCTAAGCCTAACCCTAAGCCGAAACTTAACCCTAACACGAAACCGAACCCGAAAGCAAACCCTAACCCTAACCCTAACCCTAACCCTAACCCTAACCTTAACCCGAACCCAAACCCTAACCCTAACCCTAACCGAACCCGAACCCGAACCCGAACCCGAACACGAACCCGAACCCGAAACCTAACCCTAACCCTAAACCTAACCCTAACCCTAACACAAACCCTAGCACTATCCCTTACCCTAACCTTAACCCTAACCCGAACCCTAACCCTAACCCTAACCCTAAACCGAACCCTAACCCGAACCCTAACCCTAACCCGAACCCTAACCCTAACCCGAAACCTAACCCTTAGCCTAACCCAACCCGAACCCTAACCCTAACCCTAACCCTAACCGTAACCGTAACCCTAACCCTAACCCTAACCCTAACCCTAACTGAACCCTAACCCTAACCCTAACCCTAACCCGAAACCTAACCCTAACCTGAAACCTACCCAACCCTAACCCGAATCCTAACCCTAAACTAACCCTATCCCTAACCTGAACCCTAACCCTAAACCTACCCCGACCCCGAACGCGAATCGTAACCCTAACCCTAATCGTAACCCTAACCCTAACCATAACCATAACCCGAACCCGAACCCTAACCCGAATCCGAACCCTAACCCTAACCCTTACCCTACCCTAACCGAAACATGAACCCGAAACTGAACCCTAACCCTAACCCTAACCCGAAACCAAATCCTAACCCTAACCTGAACCCTAACTCGAACCCGAACCCTAACCCAAACCCTAAGCCTAACCGTAACCCTAACCCTAACCCGAAACCGAACCCGAAACCAAACCCGAAACCTAACCCTAACCCTAACCCAAAATGAACCCTAACCCTAACCGTAACCCAAGCCCGAAAACTAACCCTAACCCGACGCTAACCCTAACCCTATCCCTAACTGGAAACGGAAGCCTAACACTAACCCTAACCCTAACCCTAACCCTAACCCGAACCCTAACCCTAACCCTAACCCTAACACTATCCCTAACCGGAAACCTAACCCTAACCCTAACCCTAACCGGAATCCTAACCCTAACCCTACCCCTATCTCTAACCTGAACCCTAAACCTAACCCTACCCCGATCCCGAACCCGAATCGTAATCCTAACCCTAACCCTAACCCGAAACCGAACCTTAACCCTAATCTTAACCCTTACCCTAACCCTTACCCTGCCTTAACCCAAACATGAACCTGAAACTGAACCCTAACTCTAACCCTAACCCGAACCCAAATCCTAACCCTAACTGGAACCCTAACCCGAATCCGAACCCTAACACAAACCCTAAGCCTAACCCTAAGCCTAAACCTAAGCCTAACCCTAAACCGAACCCTAACCCTAATCCTAACCCTAACCCTAACTGGAACCCTAACCCGAATCCGAACCCTAATCCCAAATCCTAAGCCTATCCCTAACCCGAACCATAACCCGAACACGAACCCTAAATGTAACCTTAACCCTAACCCTAACCCTAACCCTAACCCTAACCCAAACCTGAACCCAAACCCGAACCCGAAACCTAACCCTAACCCTAACCCTAACACTAACCCTAACCCGAACCCGAACCCTAAAACGAACCCTAACCTTAACCCTACACCAAACCCGAACCCGAACCCTAATCCTAACCCTAACCCTAACCCGAACCCTAACCCGAACCATAACCCTAACCCGAACCCTAACCCTAACCCGAAACCTAACCCTATGCCTAACCCAACCCGAACCCTAACCCTAACCCTAACCCTAACCGTAACCCTAACCCTAACCCTAACCCTAACCCTAACTGAACCCTAACCCTAACCCTAACCCTAACCCGAAACCTAACCCTAATCTGAAACCTACCCTAACCCTAACCCGAATCCTAACCCTAAACTAACACTATCCCTAACCTGAACCCTAACCCTAAACCTACCCCGACCCCGAACGCGAATCGTAACCCTAACCCTAATCGTAACCCTAACCCTAACCCTAACCCTAACCCTAACCCTATCCCTAAACGGTAACCTAACCCTAACTCTAACCCTAACCCGAACCCTAAACCGAAACCTAAACCGAACACGAACCCTACCCTAACCCTAACCCTAACCGGAATCCTAACCCTAACCCTACCCCTATCTCTAACCTGAACCCTAAACCTAACCCTACCCCGACCCCGAACCCGAATCGTAATCCTAACCCTAACCCTAACCATAACCCGAAACCGAACCTTAACCCTAATCTTAACCCTAACCCTAACCCTTACCCTACCTTAACCCAAACATGAACCTGAAACTGAACCCTAACCCTAACCCTAACCCGAACCCAAATCCTAACCCTAACTGGAACCCTAACCCGAATCCGAACCCTAACCCAAACCCTAAGCCTAACCCTAAGCCTAACCCTAAACCTAACCCTAAACCGAACCCTAACCCTAATCCTAACCCTAACCCTAACTGGAACCCTAACCTGAATCCGAACCCTAACCCAACCATAAGCCTAACCCTAACCCGAACCCTAACCCTAAACCGAACCCTAACCCGAACCCAAACCCTAACCCTAACCCTAACCGAACCCGAACCCGAACACGAACCCGAACCCGAACCCGAAACCTAACCCTAACCCTAACCCTAACCCTAACCCTAACCCAACCCGAACCCTAACCCTAACCTTAACCCTAACCCGAAACCTAGCCCGAACCCGACCCTAACCCCAACCCTATCCCTAACTGGAAACTGAACCCTAAAGCCTAACCTGAACCCGAAACCTAACCCTAACCCTAATCCTAACCCCTAACCGTAACCCTAACCCTAACTCGAACCCTAAACCTAACACGAACCCTAACCCTAACCCTAACCTAACCCTAATCCTAACCCTAACCCTAACCCGAACCCTAACCCTTACCCTAACCCTAAACCTAACCCGAACAAAAACCCTAACCCTAACCCTAACCGAACCCGAACCCGAACACGAACCCTAACCCGAAACCTAACCCTAACCCTAAACCTAACCCTAACCCTAACCGAACCCGAACCCGAACCCGAACACGAACCCTAACCCGAAACCTAACCCTAACCCTAAACCTAACCGTAACCCTAACCGGAACCCAAAGCCTAACACAAACTCTAATCCTACCCTAACCCTAACCCTAACCCTAACACGAAAACGAACCCGAAACCGAACCCGAACCCTAACCCTAACCCTACCCCAACCCGAACCCTAACCCTAACCATAACCCTAACCCGAAACCTAACACTAACCCGACCCTAACCCCAACCCTATCCCTAACTGGAAACCGAACCCTAACCCTAACCGTAACCCTAACCCTAACCCTAACCGGAACCCAAACCCTAACCCTAACCCTAACCGGAACCCTAACCCTAACCCTAACCCTAACCCTAACGCAAACCAGAACCCTAACCCTAACCCTATCCCAAGCCCGAACACTAACCCTAACCCTAAGCCTAACCTAACCCGGAACCGAACCGGGCCCTAACCCGAACCCGAACTCTAATCCTAACCCGAACCCTAACCCTACCCCGAAACGTAACCCTAATCCTAACCCTAACCTTAAACCTAACCATAACCCTAACCCGAACACTAACCCTAACCCGAACCTAACCCTAAACCTATCCCTAACCTGAAACCTAACCCTAACCCTAACGCGACCCTGAACCCGAATCGTAACCCTAACCCTAACCGTAACTCTAACCCTAACCCTAACCATATTCCGAACCCGAACCCTAACCCTAATCCGAACCCTAACCCCAACCCTAACCCTAACCCGAACCCGAACCTGAACCTGAAACAGAACCTGCAATTGAACCCTAACCGTAACCCGAAACGTAATCGTAACCCTAGCCCTAAACGTCACCCGAACCCTAACCCAAACCCAAAACTGAACCCTAACCCTAACCCGAACCCTAACCCGAACCCGAGCCCTACCCCGAAACCTAAACCGAATCCAAACCCTACCCCTAATCCGAACCCTAACCTTAAACCGAACCCTAACCTGAACCCTAACGCAAACCAGAACCCTAACCCTAACCCTATGCCAAGCCCGAACACTAACCCTAACCCTAAGCCTAAACTAACCCGGAACCGAACCGGGCCCTAACCCGAACCCGAACTCTAATCCTAACCCGAATCCTAACCCTACCCCAAAACGTAACCCTAATCCTAACCCTAACCCTAAACCTAACCATAACCCTAACCCGAACACTAACCCTAACCCGACCCTAACCCTAACCCTATCCCTAACCTGAAACCTAACCCTAACCCAAACCCGAACCCGAACCGTACCCTTACTCTAACCGTAAACCTAACCCTAACCCTAACCCGAACCCCAACCCAAACCGAACCCGCACACGAACCCTAACCCGAAACCTAACCCTAACCCTAACCATAACCGGATCCCTAACCCTAACCCTAACCCTAATCCGAAACCGAAACCTAACCCTACCCCGACCCCGAAAACTTATCAGAACCCTAACCCTAACCTGAACACGAACAGTAACCCGAAACTTGACCCGAACTTTACCCGAACCCTACCCCTAAACTGAACCTTAACCCTAACCCTAACCTGAACCTGAACCCGAACCCTAACCGTAACCCTAACCCGAAACCTAACCCTAACCCGACCCTGACCCTAAACCTATCCCTAACCGAAAACCTAACCCTAACCCTAACCCTAACCCTAACCCGAACCCTAACCCGAACTGTAAACCTAACCCTAACCCTAACCCTCACCCAACCCAAACCCTAACCCTAACCGTAACCATAAACCGAAACCTAACCTGAACCCGACCCTAACCCTAACCCTATCCCTAACTGGAAACCGAACCCTAACCCGAAACCTAACCCTAAACCTAACTCTAAACCGAACCCGAACCCTAACCCGAACCGTAACCCTAACCCTAACCCGAACCCTAACCCTAACCCTAACCCGAACCCTAACCCGAACCCTATCCCGAACCCGAACACTAACCGTAACCCTAACACTAACCCA
>NW_028273664.1:377500-432500 GCF_024610735.1 Ursus americanus
TAGGGTTAGGGTTAGGGTTAGGGTTAGGGTTAGGTTTAGTGTTCGGGTTAGGGTTAGGGTTACGGTTAGGGTTTGGGTTAGGGTTAGGGTTCGGATAGGGTTAGGGTTAGAGTTAGGGCTCAGATTCGGGTTAGGGTTAAGTTTAATGTTAGTGTTAGAGTCACGGTTAGGGTTAGCGTTCGTGTTAGGGTTCGGGTGAGGGTTAGGGTTAGGGTTAGGGTTAGGGTTAGGGTTAGGGTTAGGGTTCGGGTTAGGGTTCGGGTTAGGTTTCGGGTTGATGTTCGCGTCAGGGTTAGTGTTCAGGTTCGGGTCAGGGTTCGGGTTAGGGTGAGGGTCAGGGTCAGTGTCAGGGTTTAGGGTTTAGGGTCAGGGTCAGGGTCAGGTTTAAGGTTAGGTTCAGGGTCAGGTTTGAGGGTTTAGGGTGAGGGTTAGGGTCAGGGTCATGGTCAGGGTCAGGGTTAGGTATCGTGATTAGGGTTCGGGTCAGGTTCGGGTTCGGTTTAGGGATAGGGTTCGGGTTAGGGTTCGGGTGAGGGTTCGCATTAGGGTTTGGGTTCATGTAAGTGTTCGGGTTGGGGTTAGGTTTAGGGTTAGGTGTTTGGTTTCGGGTTCAGGTTCGGGGTTTGGGTGCGGGGTCAGGTTCGCGTCAGGGTTAGGCTTCAGGTTCCGGTCAGGGTTCGGGTTAGGGTTAGGGTCAGGGTCAGTGTCAGGGTTAGGGTTAGGGCAAGGTCAGTGTTTAGGGATTAGGGTTAGGGTGAGGGTACGGGTTAGGGTTAGGGTTACGGTTAGGGTTCGGGTTAGGGTTAGGGTTTGGGTTAGGGTTAGGGTTCGGGTAGGGTTAGGGTTAGGGTTCGGGTATGGGTTAGGGTTAGGGAAGGGTTCAGGTTCGGGTTAGGGTTAGGGTTCGGGTTAGGGTTTGAGTTAGGGTTAGGGTTAGGGTTCGGGTTAGGGTTTGAGTTAGGGCCAGGGTTCGGGTTAGTTTTAGGGTTAGGGTTAGGGTTCTTGTAGGGTTAGGGTTGGGGTTAGGGTTAGGGGTTCGGGTTCGGGGTTTGGGTTCGGGTTAGGTTTTGGGTTCAAATTCGCGTCAGGTTTAGTGTTCTGGTTCGGGTCAGGTTTCGGTTAGCGTTCGGTTTCGGGTTAAGGTTAGGGTTAGGGTTATGGTTACGGTTCGGGTTAGGGTTAGGGTTAGGTTTAGGATTAGGGTTTGGTTTAGGATTAGGGTTCAGGTAGGGTTAGCGTTAGGGTTCGGGTTCGGGTTAGGCTGAGAATTAGGGTTAGGGTTAGTGTTCGGGTTAGGGTTAGGTTTCGGGTTAGGGTTACTGTTAGGGTTACGTTTCGGGTTGGGGTTATGGTTAGGGTTCGAGTTCGGGTTAGGGTAAGGGTTCGGGTGAGGGTTCGGGTTCGGGTTAGGGTTCGGGTTAGGGTTAGGGTTCACGTTATGGTTAGGGTTAGGGTTAGGTTTAGTGTTCGTGTTAGGGTTAGGGTTAGGGTTAGGTTTCGGGTTTCTGTTCATGTTAGGGTTAGGGTTAGGGTTAGGGTTTGGGGTAGGATTCGGGTGAGGGTTAGGGTTAGGGTTCGGGTTAGGTTTAGGGTTAGGGTTTGGTTTAGGGTTAGGGTTCGGGTAGGGTTAGGGTTAGGTTTAGGGTTTGGTTTAGGGTTAGGGTTCGGGTAGGGTTAGGGTTAGGGTTCGGCTTCAGGTTAGGGTTAGGTTTACGGTTAGGGTATGTTTTAGGGTTAGGGTTCGGGTAGGGTTAGGGTTAGGCTGAGGTTTAGGGTTAGGGTTATGGTTAGGGTTAGGGTTCGGGTTAGGCTGAGGGTTAGGGTTAGGGTTAGGGTGAGGGTTAGGGTTAGAATTGGTGTTCGGGTTAGGGTTCGGGTTAGGGTTAGGTTTAGGGTTAGGGTTAGGGTTAGGGGTTCGAGTTTGGGGTCAGATTAGGGGTTAGGGTTAGGGTTAGGGTTAGGGTTAGGGTTCGGGTTAGGATTGGGTATAGGGTTAGGGTTCGGGTTAGGGTTCGGTTTCGGGTTAAGGTTAGGGTTAGGTTTATGGTTAGGTTTCGGGTTAGCGTTAGGGTTAGGGTTAGGGTTAGGGTAAGGGTTTGGTTTAGGGTTAGGGTTAGGGTTAGTGTTCACGTTACGCTTAGGGTTAGGTTTAGGGTTAGGGTTAGATTTTGTAGTACGGTTAGGGTTAGGGTTAGGGTTAGGTTTCGGGTTAGGGTTAGGATTAGTTTTAGGGTTCGGGTTAGGGCTAGGTTTCTGGTTAGGGTTAGGGTTAGGGTTAGGGTCAGGGTAATGGTCAGGATCAGGCGAAGGGTCTGGGTCAGGGTATAGGGTTTGGGTTCCAGTTAGGGTACGGGTCGGGTAAGAGACCACAGTGCCCAGGCACCGTCTGAGCTCTTCCCTCATCCCAGCGGTTTTGCTAGCAGGAGTTCAACCCCAAAGAACCCAGCACGGAGACACCTGGGGCAGAGACGGCTTCCGACAAGCAATATGCTCTTGCTGTGGAAAACCTATCCCAAGTGGGGGTAGCCAGGTAAAGAAAATGGAACACACCCAAGTGTAAGAAAAAATATTTCCCAGGCGTGGTCTAAGCATCTCAACGCGTCCCTGTGGTTTGGGGAGCCAGAAGGACACCCGAGTTCCACGGCTCTGAGACAAGTTTGGCCAAAAGCCGGCTTCCCATGGAAACAGTTTTCCTGAGGTGCACACCCTATCCCAAGTGGTTGTGGCAAGGTAATGCAAATGCCCTCCACTTCTCTGGAAGAAACCACAGTGCCCAGCCATGTTCTAAGCCCTCCCATCCTCCCTGGGCTTCAGGCAGCAGGAGTGAAAAGAGAGGAGCAGAGCACTGGGACCCGTTTGACAAAAACCGGCTTCCCACGGGAAAGTCTTTCTCCACGTGCAGACATGCTCCCAGGTGCCTGTGGCAAGGGGAAGGAAATGCCATACACTGACCTGGAAGAGACCACAGGGCCCAGGCACAGTCTGAACCCCTCCCTCATCCCGACAGTTTTGATAGCAGGAGTTCAACCCCAACGAACACAGCCCGGAGACCCCTGGGGCAAAAACGGCTTCCGAAGAGCAGTATACTCTTGCTGTGGAAAACCTATCCCAAATATGGGGTAGCCAGGTAAACAAAATGCAACACACCCAGGTGTAAGAAACAACATTGCCCAGGCATGTTGTAAGCACCTCACCTCGTCCCTGTGCTTTGGGGAGCCGGAGGGACACCCGAGGCCCACGGGCCTGAGATCCGTTTGGCCAAAAGCCGGCTTCCCACGGAAACAGTTTTCCTGAGGTGCAGACCCTCTCACAAGTGGTTGTGTCAAGGTAAAGAAATGCCATCCACTTCTCTGGAAGAAACCACAGTGCCCACCCATGTTCTAAGCCCTCCCCTCCTCCCTGGGCTTCTGGCAGCAGGAGAGAAAAGAGAGGAACACAGCACTGGGACCCTTTGACAGAAACCGGCTTCCCACGAGGAAGTCCTTCACCACGTGCACACATGTTCCCCAGTGCCTGTGGCAAGGTGAAGGAAATGCCATACACTGACCTGGAAGAGGCCACAGGGCCCAGGCACAGTCTGAGCCTTTCCCTCATCCCGGCGGTTTTGCTAGCAGGAGTTCAACCCCAACGAACACATCCCGGAGACCCGCTGGGGCCCAAACAGCTTCCGACGAACAATATTCTCTTGCTGTGGAAAACCTATCCCAAATCGGTGTAGCCAGGTCAACAAAATGCCACACACCAAGGTGGAAGAGAAAACATGGCACAAGCATGGTCTAAGCCCCTACCTCGTCTCTGTGCTTTGGGGAGCCGGAGGGACCCCCGAGGCACACGGCCCTGAGGCCCGTTGGGCAGAAAGCCGGCCTACCATGGAAAAACTTTCCTGAGGTGCAGACCCTATCCCAAGGGGTGGTGGCAAGGGAAAAAAATGCCATCTCCTTCTCTGGAAGAAACCCCAGTGCCCAGCCATGTTCTAAGCCCTCCCCTCCTCCCTGGGCTTCTGGCAGCAGGAGTGAAAAGAGAGGAGCACAGCACTGGGTCCCGTTTGACAGAAACCGGCTTCCCCCGAGGAAGTCCTTCTCCACGTGCAGACATGCTCCCCAGTGCCTGTGGCAAGGTGAAGGAAATGCCATACACTGACCTGGAAGAGACCACAGGGCCCAGGCACAGTCTGAGCCCTTCCCTCATCCCGGCGGTTTTGCTAGCACGAAGTCCACCACAATGAACACAGCCCGGAGACCCCCAGGGGCCCAAACGGCTTCCGACTAACAATATGCTCTTGCTGTGGAAAACGTATCCCACGTGGGGGTAGCAAGGTCAACAAAATGCCACACACCCAGGTGGAAGAAATAACATGGCCCAGGCATGGTCTAAGCCCCTCACCTCGTCCCTGTGCTTTGGGGAGCCGGAGGGACCCCCGAGGCCCACGGCCCTGAGGCCCGTTGGGCAGAAAGCCGGCTTCCCACGGAAACAGCTTTCCTGAGGTGCAGACCCTATCCCAAGGGGTGGTGGCAAGGGAAAGCAAATGCCATCCCCTCCTTTGGAAGAAACCCCAGTGCCCAGCCATGTTCTAAGCCCTCCCCTCCTCCCTGGGCTTCTGGCAGCAGGAGTGAAAAGAGAGGAGCACAGCACTGGGACGGTTTGACAGAAACCGGCTTCCACGAGGAAGTCCTTCTCCACGTGCAGACATGCTCCCCAGTGCCTGTGGAAAGGTGAAGGAAATACCATACACTGACCTGGAAGAGACCACAGGGCCCAGGCACAGTCTGAGCCCTTCCCTCATCCCGGCGGTTTTGCTAGCAGGAGTTCCACCACAACGAACACAGCCCGGAGACCCCCTGGGGCCCAAACGGCTTCCGACAAACAATATGCTCTTGCTGTGGAAAACCTATCCCAAGTGGGGGTAGCCAGGTCAACAAAATGCCACACACCCAGGTGTAAGAAACAACATTGCCCAGGCACGGTCTAAGCCCCTCACCTCGTCCCTGTGTTTTGGGGAGCCGGAGAGAAAGCCGATCCCCACGGCAATGAGACCCCTTTGCAAAAAGCCGGCTTCCCACGGAAACAGTTTTCCTGAGGTGCACACCCTATCCCAAGTGGTTGTGGCAAGGTAATGCAAATGCCCTCCACTTCTCTGGAAGAAACCACAGTGCCCAGCCATGTTCTAAGCCCTCCCATCCTCCCTGGGCTTCAGGCAGCAGGAGTGAAAAGAGAGGAGCACAGCACTGGGACCCGTTTGACAAAAACCGGCTTCCCACGGGAAAGTCTTTCTCCACGTGCAGACATGCTCCCAGGTGCCTGTGGCAAGGGGAAGGAAATGCCATACACTGACCTGGAAGAGACCACAGGGCCCAGGCACAGTCTGAAACCTTCCCTCATCCCGACGGTTTTGATAGCAGGAGTTCAACCCCAACAAACACAGCCCGGAGACCCCTGGGGCAAAAACGGCTTCCGACGAACAAGAGGTGCTTGCTGTGGAAAACCTATCCCAAGTGGGGTAGCCAAGTCAACGAAATGCCAGACACTCAGGGGTAAGAAACAACATTGCCCAGGCACGGTCCAAGCCCCTCACCTCGTCCCTGTGCTTTGGGGAGCCGGAGGGATAGCCGAGGCCCACAGCCCTGAGACCCCTTTGCAAAAAGCCGGCTTCCCACCGAAAGTTTTCCTGAGGTGCAGACCCTATCCCAAGAGGTTGTGGCAAGGTAATGCAAATGCCCTCCACTTCTCTGGAAGAAACCACAGTGCCCAGCCATGTTCTAAGCCCTCCCATCCTCCCTGGGCTTCTGGCAACAGGAGTGAAAAGAGAGGAGCAGGGCACTTGGACCCGTTTGACAAAAACCGGCTTCCCACGGGAAAGTCTTTCTCCACGTGCAGACATGCTCCCAGGTGCCTGTGGCAAGGGGAAGGAAATGCCATACACTGACCTGGAAGAGACAACAGGCCCAGGCACAGTCTGAACCCTTCCCTCATCCCGGCAGTTTTGCTAGCAGGAGTTCAACCCCAACGAACACAGCCCGGAGACGCTGAGGCAAAAACGGCTTCCGACGAAAAAGAGGTGCTTGCTGTGGAAAACCTATCCCAAGTGGGGGTAGCCAGGTCAACAAAATGCCACACACCCAGGTGTAAGAAACAACATTGCCCAGGCACGGTCTAAGCCCCTCACCTCGTCCCTGTGCTTTGGGGAGCCAGAGGGACAGCCGAGCCACACGGCCCTGAGACCCCTTTGCAAAAAGCCGACTTCCCACGGAAACAGTTTTCCTGAGGTGCACACCCTATCCCAAGTGGTTGTGGCAAGGTAAAGCAAATGCCCTCCACTTCTCTGGAAGAAACCACATTGCCCAGCCATGTTCTAAGCCCTCCCTTCCTCCCTGGGCTTCTGGCAGCAGGTGTGAAAAGAGAGGAGCAGGGGAATGGGACCCGTTTGACAAAAACCGGCTTCCCAAGGGAAAGTCTTTCTCCACGTGCAGACACGTTCCCAGGTGCCTCTGGCAAGGGGAAGGAAATGCCATACACTGACCTGGAAGAGACCACAGGGCCCAGGCACAATCTGAACCCTTCCCTCATCCCGGCGGTTTTGCTAGCAGGAGTTCAACCCCAACGAACACAGCCCGGAGACCCCTGGGGCAAAAACGGCTTCCGACGAACAATAGGTGCTTGCTGTGGAAAACCTATCCCAAGTGGGAGTAGCTAGGTCAACAAAATGACACACACCCAGGTGTAAGAAACAACATTGCCCAGGCACGGTCCAAGCCCCTCACCTCGTCGCTGTGCTTTGGGGAGCCGGAGGGACACCCGAGGCCCACGGCACTGAGACCCCTTTGCAAAAAGCCGGCTTCCCACGGAAACAGTTTTCCTGCGGTGCACACCCTATCCCAAGTGGTAGTGGCAAGGTAATGCAAATGCCCTCCACTTCTCTGGAAGAAACCACATTGCCCAGCCATGTTCTAAGCCCTCCCATCCTCCCGGGGCATCTGGCAGCAGGAGTGGAAAGAGAGGAGTAGAGCACTGGGACCCGTTTGACAAAAACCGGCTTCCCACGGGAAAGTCTTTCTCCACGTGCAGACATGCTCCCAGGTGCCTGTGGCAAGGGGACGGAAATGCCATACACTGACCTGGAAGAGACCACAGGGCCCAGGCACAGTCTGAACCCTTCCCTCATCCCGACGGTTTTGATAGCAGGAGTTCAACCCCAACGAACACAGCCCGGAGACCCCTGGGGCAAAAACGGCTTCCGACGAAAAAGAGGTGCTTGCTGTGGAAAACCTATCCCAAGTGGGGTAGCCAGGCCAACAAAATGCCACACACCCAGGTGTAAGAAACAACATTGCCCAGGCACGGTCCAAACCCCTCACCTCGTCCCTGTGCTTTGGGGAGCCAGAGGGACAGCCGAGACCCACGGCCCTGAGACCCCTTTGCAAAAAGCCGGCTTCCCACCGAAACAGTTTTCCTGAGATGCAGACCCTATCCCAAGAGGTTGTGGCAAGGTAATGCAAATGCCCTCCACTTCTCTGGAAGAAACCACAGTGCCCAGCCATGTTCTAAGCCCTCCCATCCTCCCTGGGCTTCTGGCAGCAGGAGTGAAAAGAGAGGAGCAGAGCACTGGGACCCGTTTGACAAAAACCAGCTTCCCACGGGAAAGTCTTTCTCCACGTGCAGACATGCTACCAGGTGCCTGTGGCAAGGGGAAGGAAATGCCATACACTGACCTGGAAGAGACCACAGGGCCCAGGCACAGTCTGAACCCTTCCCTCATCCCGGCGGTTTTGACAGCAGGAGGTCAACCCCAACGAACACAGCCGGAGACCCCTGGGGCAAAAACGGCTTCCGACGAACAATACGTGCTTGCTGTGGAAAACCTATCCCAAGTGGGGTAGCCAGGTCAGCAAAATGCCAAACACCCAGGTGTAAGAAACAACATTGCCCAGGCATGGTCTAAGCCCCTCACCTCGTCCCTGTGCTTTGAGGAGCCGGAGGGACACCCGAGGCCCACGGCCCGGAGACCCCTTTGTAAAAAGCCGGCTTCCAACAGAAACAGTTTTCCTGAGGTGCACACCCTATCCCACGTGGTTATGGCAAGGTAAAGCAAATGCCCTCCACTTCTCTGGAAGAAACCACAGTGCCCAGCCATGTTCTAAGCCCTCCCATCCTCCCTGGGCTTCTGGCAGCAGGAATGAAAAGAGAGGAGCAGAGCACTGGGACCCGTTTGACAAAAACCGGCTTCCCACGGGAAAGTCTTTCTCCACATGCAGACATGCTCCCCAGTGCCTGTGGCAAGGTGAAGGAAATGCCATACACTGACCTGGAAGAGACCACAGGGCCCAGGCACAGTCTGAACCCTTCCCTCATCCCGGCGGTTTTGCTAGCAGGAGTTCAACCCCAACGAACACAGCCCGGAGACCCCTGGGGCAAAAACGGCTTCCAACGAACAAGAGGTGCTTGCTGTGGAAAACCTATCCCAAGTGGGAGTAGCCAGGTCAACGAAATGCCACACACCAAGGTGTAAGAAACAATATTGCCCAGGCACGGTCTAAGCCCCTCACCTCGTCGCTGTGCTTTGGGGAGCCGGAGGGACAGCCGAGGCCCACGGCCCTGATACCCCTTTGCAAAAAGCCGGCTTCCCACGGAAAACAGTTTTCCTGAGGTGCACACCCTATCCCAAGTGGTTGTGGCAAGGTAAAGCAAATGCCCTCCACTTCTCTGGAAGAAACCACAGTGCCCAGCCATGTTCTAAGCCCTCCCCTCCTCCCTGGGCTTCTGGCAGCAGGAGTGAAAAGAGAGGAGCAGAGCACTGGGACCCGTTTGACAAAAACCGGCTTCCCACGGGAAAGTCTTTCTCCACGTGCAGACATGCTCCCAGGTGCCTGTGGCAAGGGGAAGGAAATGCCATAAACTGACATGGAAGAGACTACAGGGCCCAGGACCAGTCTGAACCCTTCCCTCATCCCGGCGGTTTTGACAGCAGGAGGTCAACCCCAACGAACACAGCCCGGAGACCCCTGGGGCAAAAACGGCTTCCGACGAACAATACTTGCTTGCTGTGGAAAACCTATCCCAAGTGGGGTAGCCAGGTCAACAAAATGCCAAACACCCAGGTGTAAGAAACAACATTGCCCAGGCACGGTCCAAGCCCCTCACCTCGTCCCTGTGCTTTGGGGAGCCGGAGGGACACCCGAGGCCCACGGCACTGAGACCCCTTTGCAAAAAGCCGGCTTCCCACGGAAACAGTTTTCCTGAGGTGCACACCCTATCCCAAGTGGTAGTGGCAAGGTAATGCAAATGCCCTCCACTTCTCTGGAAGAAACCACATTGCCCAGCCATGTTCTAAGCCCTCCCATCCTCCCTGGGCTTCTGGCAGCAGGAGTGAAAAGAGAGGAGCAGAGCACTGGGACCCGGTTGACAAAAACCGGCTTCCCACGGGAAAGTTTTTCTCCACGTGCAGACATGCTCCCAGGTGCCTGTGGCAAGGGGAAGGAAATGCCATACGCTGACCTGGAAGAGACCACAGGGCCCAGGCACAGTCTGAACCCTTCCCTCATCCCGACGGTTTTGATAGCAGGAGTTCAACCCCAACGAACACAGCCCGGAGAACGCTGGGGCAAAAACGGCTTCCGACGAACAAGAGGTGCTTGCTGTGGAAAACCTGTCCCAAGTGGGGGTAGCCAGGTCAACAAAATGCCACACACCCAGGTGTAAGAAACAACATTGCCCAGACACGGTCCAAGCCCCTCACCTCGTCCCTGTGCTTTGGGGAGCCGGAGGGACAGCCGAGGCCCACGGCCCTGAGACCCCTTTGCAAAAAGCCGGCTTCCCACCGAAACAGTATTCCTGAGATGCAGACCCTATCCCAAGAGGTTGTGGCAAGGTAATGCAAATGCCCTCCACTTCTCTGGAAGAATCCACAGTGCCCAGCCATGTTCTAAGCCCTCCCATCCTCCCTGGGCTTCTGGCAGCAGGAATGAAAAGAGAGGAGCAGAGCACTGGGACCCATTTGACAAAAACCGGCTTCCCACGGGAAAGTCTTTCTCCACGTGCAGACATGCTCCCAGGTGCCTGTGGCAAGGGGAAGGAAATGCCATACACTGACATGGAAGAGACCACAGGGCCCAGGACCAGTCTGAACCCTTCCCTCATCCCGGCGGTTTTGCTAGCAGGAGTTCAACCCCAACGAACACAGCCCGGAGACCCCTGGGGCAAAAACGGCTTCCAACGAACAAGAGGTGCTTGCTGTGGAAAACCTATCCCAAGTGGGAGTAGCCAGGTCAACGAAATGCCACACACCCAGGCGTAAGAAACAACATTGCCCTGGCACGGTCTAAGTCCCTCACCTCGTCCCTGTGCTTTGGGGAGCCGGAGGGACAGCCGAGCCCCACGGCTCTGAGACCCCTTTGCAAAAAGGCGGCTTCCCACGGAAAGAGTTTTCCTGAGGTGCAGACCCTATCCCAAGTGGTTGTGGCAGGTAAAGCAAATGCCCTCCACTTCTCTGGAAGAAACCACAGTGCCCAGCCATGTTCTAAGCCCTCCCATCCTCCCTGGGCTTCTGGCAGCAGGAGTGAAAAGAGAGGAGCAGAGCACTGGGACCCGTTTGACAAAAACTGGCTTCCCACGGGAAAGTCTTTCTCCACGTGCAGACATGCTCCCAGGTGCCTGTGGCAAGGGGAAGGAAATGCCATACACTGACCTGGAAGAGACCACAGGGCCCAGGCACAGTCTGAACCCTTCCCTCATCCCGGCGGTTTTGCTAGCAGGAGTTCAACCCCAACGAACACAGTCTGGGGACCCCTGGGGCAAAAACGGCTTCCGACGAACAAGAGGTGCTTGCTGTGGAAAACCTATCCCAAGTGGGAGTTGCCAGGTCAACAAAATGCCACACACCCAGGTGTAAGAAACAACATTGCCCAGGCACGGTCTAAGCCCCTCACCTCGTCCCTGTGCTTTGGGGAGCCGGAGGGAGACCCGAGGCCCACGGCCCTGAGACCCCTTTGCAAAAAGCCGGCTTCCCACGGAAACAGTTTTCCTGAGGTACAGACCCTCTCCCAAGTGGTTGTGGCAAGGTAAAGCAAATGCCCTCCACTTCTCTGGAAGAAACCACAGTGCCCAGCCATGTTCTAAGCCCTCCCATCCTCCCTGGGCTTCTGGCAGCAGGAGTGAAAAGAGAGGAGCAGGGCACTGGGACCCGTTTGACAAAAACCGGCTTCCCACGGGAAAGTCTTTCTCCATGTGCAGACATGCTCCCAGGTGCCTGTGGCAAGGGGAAGGAAAAGCCATACACTGAACTGGAAGAGACCACAGGGCCCAGGACCAGTCTGAACCCTTCCCTCATCCCGGCGGTTTTGCTAGCAGGAGTTCAACCCCAAGGAACACAGCCCGGAGACCCCTGAGGCAAAAACGGCTTCCGACGAACGAAGGCGCTTGCTGTTGAAAACCTATCCCAAGTGGGGGTAGCCAGGTCAATAAAATGCCACACACCCAGGTGTAAGAAACAACATGGCCCAGGCATGGTCTAAGCCCCTCACCTCGTCCCTGTGCTTTGGGGAGCCGGAGGGACAGCCGAGGCCCACGGCCCTGAGAACCCTTTGCAAAAAGCCGGCTTCCCACGGAAACAGCTTTCCTGATGTGCAGACCCTATCCCAAGGGGTGGTGGCAAGGGAAAAAAATGCCATCTCCTTCTCTGGAAGAAACCCCAGTGCCCAGCCATGTTCTAAGCCCTCCCCTCCTCCCTGGGCTTCTAGCACCAGGAGTGAAAAGAGAGAAGGACAGCACTGGGACCCTTTGACAGAAACCGGCTTCCCCCGAGGAAGTCCTTCTCCACGTGCACACATGCTCCCCAGTGCCTGTGGCAAGGTGAAGGAAATGCCATACACTGACCTGGAAGAGGCCACAGGGCCCAGGCACAGTCTGAGCCTTTCCCTCATCCCGGCGGTTTTGCTACCAGGAGTTCAACCCCAAGGAACACAGCCCGGAGACCCGCTGGGCCCCAAACGGCTTCCGACGAACAATATGCTCTTGCTGTGGAAAACCTATCCCAAGTGGGTATAGCCAGGTCAACAAAATGCCACACACCAAGGTGGAAGAGACAACATGGCCCAAGCATGGTCTAAGCCCCTACCTCGTCTCTGTGCTTTGGGGAACAGGAGGGACCCCCAAGGCACACCGCCCTGAGGCCCGTTGGGCAGAAAGCCGGCCTACCACGGAAAAGGTTTCCTGAGGTGCAGACCCTATCCCAAGGGGTGGTGGCAAGGGAAAAAAATGCCATCTCCTTCTCTGGAAGAAACCCCAGTGCCCAGCCATGTTCTAAGCCCTCCCCTCCTCCCTGGGCTTCTGGCAGCAGGAGTGAAAAGAGAGGAACACAGCACTGGGACCCTTTGACAGAAACCGGCTTCCCCCAAGGAAGTCCTTCTCCACGTGCAGACATGCTCCCCAGTGCCTGTGGCAAGGTGAAGGAAATACCATACACTGACCTGGAAGAGACCACAGGGCCCAGGCACAGTCTGAGCCCTTCCCTCATCCCGGCGGTTTTGCTAGCAGGAGTTCAACCCCAACGAACACAGCCCGGAGCCCCCTGGGGCCCAAACGGCTTCCGAGGAACAATATGCTCTTACTGTGGAAAACCTATCCCAAGTGGGGGTAGCCAGGTCAACAAAATGACACACACCCAGGTGGAAGAAACAACATGGCCCAGGCATAGTCTAGCCCCTCACCTCGTCCCTGTGCTTTGGGGAGCTGGAGGGACCCCCAAGGCCCACGGCCCTGAGGCCCGTTGGGCAGAAAGCCGGCTTCCCAAGGAAACAGCTTTCCTGAGGTGCAGACCCTATCCCAAGGGGTGGTGGCGAGGGAAAGCAAATGCCATCCCCTTCTCTGGGAGAAACGACAGTGCCCAGCCATATTCTAAGCCCTCCCCTCCTCCCTGGGCTCTGGCAGCAGGAGAGAAAAGAGAGGAGCACAGCACTGGGACCCTTTGACAGAAACCGGTTTCCCACGAGGAAGTCCTTCTCCACTTGCAGACATGCTTCCCAGTGCCTGTGGCAAGGTGAAGGAAATGCCATACACTGACCTGGAAGAGACCACAGGGCCCAGGCACAGTCTGAGCCTTTCCCTCATCCCGGCGGTTTTGCTAGCAGGAGTTCAACCCCAAGGAACACAGCCCGGAGACCCCCTGGGGCCCAAACGGCTTCCGACGAACAATATGTTCTTGCTGTGGAAAACCTATCCCAAGTGGGGTTAGGCTGGTCAACAAAATGCCACACACCCAGGTGGAAGAAACAACATGGCCCAAGCATGGTCTAAGCCCCTCACCTCGTCCCTGTGCTGTGGGGAGCCGGAGGGACCCCCGAGGCCCACGGCCCTGAGGCCCGTTGGGCAGAAAGCCGGCTTCAAAAGGAAACAGCTTTCCTGAGGTGCAGACCCTATCCCAAGGGGTGGTGGCAAGGGAAAGCAAATGCCATCCCCTTCCCTGGAAGAAACCCCAGTGCCCAGCCATTTTCTAATCCCTCCCCTCCTCCCTGGGCTTCTGGCAGCAGGAGAGAAAAGAGAGGAGCACAGCACTGGGACCCTTTGACAGAAACCGGCTTCCCACGAGGAAGTCCTTCTCCACGTGCTGACATGCTTCCCAGTGCCTGTGGCAAGGTGAAGGAAATGCCATGCACTGACCTGGAAGAGACCACAGGGCCCAGGCACAGTCTGAGCCCTTCCCTCATCCCAGTGGTTTTGCTAGCAGGAGTTCAACCCCAAGGAACACAGCCCGGAGACCCCCTGGGGCCCAAACGGCTTCCGACAAACAATATGCTCTTGCTGTGGAAAACCTATCCCAAGTGGGGGTAGCCAGGTCAACAAAATGCCACACGACCAGGTGGAAGAAACAACATGGCCCAGGCATGGTCTAAGCCCCTCACCTCGTCCCTGTGCTTTGGGGAGCCGGAGGGACAGCCGAGGCCCACGGCCCTGAGAACCCTTTGCAAAAAGCCGGCTTCCCACGGAAACAGCTGTCCTGAGGTGCAGACCCTATCCCAAGGGGTGGTGGCAAGGGAAAAAAATGCCATCTCCTTCTCTGGAAGAAACCCCAGTGCCCAGCCATGTTCTAAGCCCTCCCCTCCTCCCTGGGCTTCTGGCAGCAGGAGTGAAAAGAGAGGAGCACAGTACTGGGATCCTTTTGACAGAAACCGGCTTCCCAGGGGGAAGTCCTTCCCCACGTGCAGACATGCTCCCAGGTGCCTGTGGCAAGGGGAAGGAAATGCCATACACTGACCTGGAAGAGACCACAGGGCCCAGGCACAGTCTGAGCCCTTCCCTCATCCCGGCGGTTTTGCTAGCAGGAGTTCAACCCCAACGAACACAGCCCGGAGACCCCATGGGGCCCAAACGGCTTCCGACAAACAATATGCTCTTGCTGTGGAAAACCTATCCCAAGTGGGGGTAGCCAGGTCAACAAAATGCCACACAACCAGGTGGAAGAAACAACATTGCCCAGGCATGGTCTAAGCACCTCACCTCGTCTCTGTGCTTTGGAGAGCCGGAGGGACACCCGAGGCCCACGGCCCTGAGGCCCGTTGGGCAGAAAGCCGGCTTCCCACGGAAAAAGCTTTCCTGAGGTGCAGACCTTATCCCAAGGGCTGGTGTCAAGGGAAAGCAAATGCCATCCCCTTCTCTGGAAGAAACCCCAGTGCCCAGCCATGTTCTAATCCCTCCCATCCTCCCTTGCCTTCTGGCAGCAGGAGTGAAAAGAGAGGAGCACAGCACTGGGACCCTTTGAGAGAAACCGGCTTCCCACGAGGAAGTCCTTCTACACGTGTAGACATGCTTCCCAGTGCCTGTGGCAAGGGGAAGGAAATGCCATACACTGACCTGGAAGAGACCACAGGGCCCAGGCACAGTCTGAGCCCTTCCCTCATCCCGGCAGTTTTGCTAGCAGGAGTTCAACCCCAAGGAACACAGCCCGGATACCCCCCGGGGCCCAAACGGCTTCCGACAAACAATATGCTCTTGCTGTGGAAAACCTAACCCAAGTGGGGGTAGCAAGGTCAACAAAATGCCACACACCCAGGTGGAAGAAACAACATGGCCCAGGCATGGTCTAAGCCCCTCACCTCGTCCCTGTGCTTTGGGGAGCCGGAGGGACCCCCGAGGCCCACGGCCCTCAGGCCCGTTGGGCAGAAAGCCGGCTTCCCAAGGAAACAGCTTTCCTGAGGTGCAGACCCTATCCCAAGGGGTGGTGGCAAGGGAAAGCCAATGCCATCCCCTTCTCTGGAAGAAACCCCAGTGCCCAGCCATGTTCTAAGCCCTCCCCTCCTCCCTGGGCTTCTGGCAGCAGGAGTGAAAAGAGAGGAACACAGCACTGGGACTCTTTGACAGAAACCGGCTTCCAACGAGGAAGTCCTTCTCCCCGTCCAGACATGCTCCCCAGTGCCTGTGGCAAGGTGAAGGAAATGCCATACACTGACCTGGAAGAGACCACAGGGCCCAGGCACAGTCTGAGCCCTTCCCTCATCCCGGCGGTTTTGCTACCAGGAGTTCAACCCCAACGAACACAGCCCGGAGACCCCTGGGGCCCAAACGTCTTCCGACGAACAATATGCTCTTGCTGTGGAAAACCTATCCCAAGTGGGGGTAGCCAGGTCAACAAAATGCCACACACCAAGAGACAACATGGCCCAGGCATGGTCTAAGCCCCTCACCTCGTCTCTGTGCTTTGGGGAGCCGGAGGGACACCCGAGGCCCACGGCCCTGAGACCCGTTTGGCCAAAAGCCGGCTTCCCACGGAAACAGTTTTCCTGAGGTGCAGACCCTCTCACAAGTGGTTGTGGCAAGGTAAAGCAAATGCCATCCACGACTCTGGAAGAAACCGTAGTGCCCAGCCATGTTCTAAGCCCTCCCATCCTCACTGGGCTTCTGGCAGCAGGAGTGAAAAGAGAGGAGCACAGCACTGGGACCCGTTTGACAAAAGCCGGCTTCCCACGAAAAAGTCTTTCTCCACGTGCAGACATCCTCCCAAGTGCTGAGGACATAGTACTGAGACATATTTGGCAGAAACGGGTTCAAATGAAAAATATTTCTTGATGTGCAAACTCTATCTTAATTTGTTGTGGCAAGCTAAAGGATGTGCCATATGCTTATTTGTAAGAAATAACTGGTCCCATGGACGGTCTGAGCCCTAAGATCATCACTGTTCTTTTGGTATCATGAGTTAAAACCGAGGCAAACAGCTGAGAAAATTTGGCAAAAACCGCCTTTCAATGAAATAAATTTTCTCTTTTGCAAACTCTATCATAATTGTTTGTGCCAATGTAAAGAAAATGCCATACGCTTATCTGTAAGAAACAAGTTTCCAGGATCGGTCTGAGCCCTCACATCATCATAGTGATTTCGGTAGCATTAGTTAATCCCAAACAACACGGTATTGAGACACATTTGACAAAAAACCACTTCCAACGAAAAATATTTTGTTCATGTTGAAACCCTATCATATGTGGTCGTGGCAATGTAAAGAAAATGCCACACCCTTATGTGTAAGAAACAACATTACCCAGGAACAGTCTAAGCCCTAACATCATCACTGTGCTTTTGGTAGCATGAGTGAAACCCGAGGAATACAGCACTTAGACACATTTGGGAAAAACCGGCTTCCAATGAAAACTATTTTCTTAACGTGGAAACCCTATCACAAGGGGTTGTGGAAGGTAAAGTAAAAAAGCGGAGTTCCAACGAGAAATATTTTCTTCACGTAGAAACCCGTTCCTGGGCACTGTTGTTTCTTACACATAAGGGTGTGGCATTTATTTATCTGGCCACAACCACTTACGTTTGGGTTTGAAAGGGAAGAAAATATTATTCATTGGAACGCGATTTTTGCCAAATGTGTCTTAGTGCTGTTTGCCTCCGCTTTAACTCCCGCTCCCAAAAGCACAGTGCTGATATTAAGGCTCAGACTGTTCCAGGGCACTGTTGTTTCTTACAGATAAGCGTATGGCATTTTCTTTACATTGGCACAAACAATTATGGGTTTCGGGTTCGCGTTCGGGTTAGGGGTTTGGGTTCTGGTTCTGGTTCTGGTTCGGGTAGGTTTCAGGTTCGGGTTCGGGTAGGGTTCGGGTTCAGGTTCGGGTAGGGTTCGGTTTCAGTTACGGTTCGGGTTCGGTATCGGTTTCGCTTTCAGTTATGGATTCGGGTTCGGGTTCGGGTTAGGGGTTAGGGTTCGGGTTCGGGTTCTGGTTCGGTATTGGTTTCGCTTTCGAGTATGGATTCGGGTTCGGGTTCGGGTTAGGATTAGGGTTCGGGTTCGGGTTAGGATTAGGGTTCGGGTTCGGGTTCAGGCTCGGGTTAGGGTTCGGGTTAGGGTTAGGGTAAGGGATCGGGTTAGGGTTCGGGTTCGGGTTAGGGTTCGGTTTAGGGTTAGGGTTCGGGTTACGGTTAGGGTTAGGGTTCGGTTTAGGGTTAGGGTTAGGGTTAGGGTTAGGGTTAGGGTTAGGGATAGGGTTAGGGTTCGGGTTAGGGTTCGGGTTCGGGTTAGGTTTCGGGTTAGGGTTAGGGTTAGGGTTCGGGTTCGGTTTCGGGTTAGGGGTCGGGTTAGGGTTAGGGTTCGGGTTCGGGTTAGGGTTCGGGTTCGGGTTAGGTTTCGGGTTAGGTTTAGGGTTCGGGTTCGGGTTAGGGTTAGGGTTAGGGTTAGGGTTAGGGTTCGGGTTCGGGTTAGGGTTAGGGTTAGGTTTCGGGTTCGGTTTCGGGTTAGGGTTCGGGTTCGGGTTCGGGTTAGGGGTCGGGTTCGGTTTCGGGTTAGGGTTCGGGTTCGGGTTCGGGTTAGGGTTCGTGTTAGGGTTCGGGTTAGGGTTAGGGTTCGGGTTAGGGTTCGGGTTCGGTTTCGGGTTAGGGTTCGGGTTAGGTTTCAGGTTAGGGATAGGGTTAGGGTTTGGGTCAGGTTAGGGTTAGTGTTCGGGTTAGGGTTAGGGTTAGGGTTAGTGTTCGGGTTAGGGTTCGTTTTCGGGTTAGGGTTCGGGTTAGGGTTAGGGTTCGGGTTCGGGTTCGGGTTCAGGTTAGGTTTCGGTTTAGGTTTAGGATTCGGGTTAGGGTTAGGGTTAGGGTTCGGGTTCGGTTTCGGGTTAGGGGTCGGGTTCGGGTTCGGGTTAGGGTTAGGGTAAGGGTTAGGGTTAGGGTTAGGGTTCTGGTTAGGGTTAGGGTTAGGGTTAGGGTTCGGGTTCGGTTTCGGGTTAGGGTTCGGGTTAGGTTTAGTGTTCGGGTTAGGGTTACGGGTAGGGTTAGGGTTCGGGTTCGGGTTAGGCTTAGGGTAAGAGTTAGGGTTAGGGTTAGGGTTCAGGTTAGGGTTAGGGTTAGGGTTAGGGTTACGGTTCGGGTTCGGGTTCGGGTTCGGGTTAGGGTTAGGGTTTGGATTCAGGTTCGGGTTCTCATTAGGGTTAGGGTTAGGGTTAGGGTTCGGGTTAGGGTTAGGGTTCGGGTTATGTTTTAGGGTTAGGGTTAGTGTTCGGGTTCGGGTTAGGGTTAGGGTTAGGTTTCAGGTTAGGCATAGGGTTAGGGTTAGGGTTGGGTTAGGTTTAGTGTTCGGCTTAGGTTTACGGTTAGGGTTAGGGTTCGGGTTCGGTTTTGGGTTAGGTTTAGGGTTAGGGTTAGGGTTAGGGTTAGGGTTAGGGTTCGGTTTAGGGTTCGGGTTCGTTTTAGGGTTAAGTTTAGGGTTAGGATTTGGGTTAGGGTTCGGGTTTGGGTTAGCGTTCGGGTTAGGGTTAGATTTTGGGTTCGGGTTCGGGTTTGGGTTCGTGTTAGGGTTAGGGTTTGGGTTAGGGTTAGGGTTAGGGTTATTGTTCGGGTTCGGGTTCGGGTTAGGGTTAGGTTTCAGGTTAGGGATAGGGTTAGGGTTAGGGTCGGGTTAGGTTTAGTGTTCGGGTTAGGGTTACGGTTAGGGTTAGGGTTTGGGTTCGGTTTTGGGTTAGGTTTAGGGTTAGGGTTCGGGTTAGGGTTAGGGTTAGGTTTCCGGTTAGGGATAGGGTTAGGGTTAGGGTTAGGGTTAGGTTTCGGGTTAGGGTTAGGTTGCGGGATCGGTTTTGGTTTAGGGTTCGGGTTCGGGTATCGTTTGGGTTATGGTTAGTGTTTGGCTTCGGGTTCGGGTTAGGTTTAGAGTTAGGGTTAGGGTTAGGTTTAGGGTTAGTGTTCGGATTAGGGTTAGGGTTAGGGTTAGGGTTAGGGTTAGGGTTAGGGTTCGGGTTAGGGTTAGGGTTAGGTTTCCGGTTAGGGATAGGGTTAGGGTTAGGGTCGGCTTAGGGTTAGGGTTCGGGTTAGGGTTAGCATTCGGGTTAGGGGTACGGTTAGGGTTAGGGTTAGGGTTCGGGTTAGGGTTACGATTAGGTTTCAGGTTAGGGATAGGGTTAGCGTTAGGGTTCGAGTCAGGGTTAGGGTTCCGGTTATGGTTAGGGTTAGGGTTAGGTTTCGGGTTAGGGTTAGGGTACGGGATCGGTTTTGGTTTAGGGTTCGGGTTCGGGTATCGTTTGGGTTATGGTTAGTGTTTGGCTTCGGGTTCGGGTTAGGTTTAGAGCTAGGGTTCATGTTAGGGTTAGGGTGAGGGTTCGGATCAGGGTTAGGGTTAGGGTTAGGGTTAGGTTTCGGGTTCGGTTTAGGGTTAGGGTTAGGGTTAGGGTTAGGGTTCGGTTTCGGGTTCGGGTTAGGGTTAGGGTTAGGTTTCCGGTTAGGGATAGGGTTATGGTTAGGGTCGGGTTAGGGTTAGGGTTTGGGTTAGGGTTAAGTTTCGGGTTCGGGTTATGGTTAGGGTTAGGGTTAGGGTTACGGTTAGGGTTAGGGTTACGATTCGGGTTAGGGTTAGCGTTTGGGTTAGGGTTACGGTTAGGGTTTGGGTTAGGGTTCGGGTTAGGGTTAGGGTAGTTTAGGGTTAGGGTTAGGGTTAGGGTTAGGGTTAGGGTTAGAGTTCGGGTTAGGGTTCGGGTTAGGGTTAGGGTTTGGATTCGGGTTCGGGTTCGCGTTATGGTTAGGGTTAGGGTTCGGGTTAGGGTTAGGGTTCGGGTTCCGATTATGGTTAGGGTTAGGGTTACGGTTACGGTTAGGGTTAGGGTTACGATTTGGGTTCGGGGTTGGGTTAGGGTTAGGGTTAGGGTTAGGGTTAGGGTTAGGGTTAGTTTTCGGGTTAGGGTTACGGTTAGGGTTTGGGTTAGGGTTAGGGTTCGGATAGGGTTAGGGTTAGAGTTAGGGCTCAGATTCGGGTTAGGGGTAAGTTTAATGTTAGTGTTAGAGTCAGGGTTAGGGTTAGCGTTCGTGTTAGGGTTCGGGTTAGGGTTTGGGTTAGGGTTAGGGTTCGGGTTAGGATTCGGGTTAGGTTTCGGGTTGATGTTCGCGTCAGGGTTAGTGTTCAGGTTCTGGTCAGGGTTCGGGTTAGGGTGAGGGTCAGGGTCCGTGTCAGGGTTTAGGGTTTAGGGTCAGGGTCAGGTTTAAGGTTAGGTTCAGGGTCAGGTTTGAGGGTTTAGGGTGAGGGTTAGGGAAGGGTCATGGTCAGGGTCAGGGTTAGGTTTCGTGATTAGGGTTCGGGTCAGGTTCGGGTTCGGTTTAGGGATAGGGTTCGGGTTAGGGTTTGCGTGAGGGTTCGCATTAGGGTTTGGGTTCATGTAAGGGTTCGGGTTAGGGTTAGGCTTAGGGTTAGGGGTTTGGTTTCGGGTTCAGGTTCGGGGTTTGGGTTCGGGTTCAGGTTCGCGTCAGGGTTAGGCTTCAGGTTCCGGTCAGGGTTCGGGTTAGGGTTAGGGTCAGGGTCAGTGTCAGGGTTAGGGTTAGGGTCAAGGTCAGTGTTTAGGGATTAGGGTTAGGGTGAGGGTACGGGTTAGGGTTAGGGTTACGGTTAGGGTTCGGGTTAGGGTTAGGGTTTGGGTTAGGGTTAGGGTTCGGGTAGGGTTAGGGTTAGGGAAGGGTTCGGGTTAGTTTTAGGGTTAGGGTTAGGGTTCTTGTAGGGTTAGGGTTAGGGTTAGGGTTAGGGGTTCGGGTTCGGGGTTCGGGTTCGGGTTAGGTTTTGGGTTCAAATTCGCGTCAGGTTTAGTGTTCTGGTTCGGGTCAGGTTTCGGTTAGCGTTCGGTTTCGGGTTAAGGTTAGGGTTAGGGTTATGGTTACGGTTCGGGTTAGGGTTAGGGTTAGGTTTAGGGTTAGGGTTTGGTTTAGGATTAGGGTTCAGGTAGGGTTAGCGTTAGGGTTCGGGTTCGGGTTAGGCTGAAGATTAGGGTTAGGGTTAGTGTTCGGGTTAAGGTTAGGTTTCGGGTTAGGGTTACTGTTAGGGTTAGGTTTTGGGTTGGGGTTATGGTTAGGGTTAGAGTTCGGGTTAGGGTGAGGGTTTGGGTTAGGGTTAGGGTTCGGGTTAGGGTTAGGGTTAGGGTTAGGGTTCACGTTATGGTTAGGGTTAGGGTTAGGTTTAGTGTTCGTGTTAGGGTTAGGGTTAGGGTTAGGTTTCGGGTTTCTGTTCATGTTAGGGTTAGGTTTAGGGTTAGGGTTTAGGTTAGGATTCGGGTGAGGCTTAGGGTTAGGGTTCGGGTTAGGTTTAGGGTTAGGGTTTGGTTTAGGGTTAGGGTTCGGGTAGGGTTAGGGTTAGGTTTAGGGTTTGGTTTAGGGTTAGGGTTCGGGTAGGGTTAGGGTTAGGGTTAGGGTTAGGGTTCAGGTCAGGTTTTGGGTTTGGGTTAGGGTCAGGGTCAGCGTCAGGGTTTAGGGTCTAGGGTCAGGGTTAGGTTCATGGTCAGGATCAGGGTTAGTGTTAGGGTCACGGTGAGGTTTTAGGGTTTAAGTTTAGGCTTAGGGATAGGGTTCGGGTTCGGGTTAGGGTTAGGGTTAGGGTTAGGGTTAGGTTAGGGTTAGGGTTAGGGTTAGGGTTAGGGTTTGAGTTAGGGTTAGGGTTAGGGTTAGGGTTAGGGTTAAGTTAGGGTTAGGGTTAGGGTTAGGGTTAGGGTTAGGGTTAGGGTTCGGGTTAGGGTTTGAGTTAGGGTTAGGGTTAGGGTTAGGGTTAGGGTTAGGGTTACGATTCGGTTTAGGGTTAGCGTTCGGGTTAGGGTTACGGTTAGGGTTAGGGTTAGGGTTCGGGTTCGGGTTAGGGTTAGGTTAGGGTTAGGGTTAGGGTTAGGGTTAGGGTTAGGGGTTAGGGTTAGGGTTAGGGTTAGGGTTCGGGTTAGGGTTAGGTTTTGGATTCGGGTTTGGGTTCGCGTTAGGGTTACGGTTAGGGTTCGGGTTAGGGTTAGTGTTCGGGTTCCGATTATGGTTAGGGTTAGGGTTAGGGTTAGGGTTAGGGTTACGGTTAGGGTTAGGGTTAGGGTTAGGGTTAGGGTTCGGGTATGGGTTAGGGCTAGGGAAGGGTTCGGGTTCGGGTTAGGGTTAGGGTTCGGGTTAGGGTTTGAGTTAGGGTTAGGGTTAGGTTTCGGGTTAGGGTTTGAGTTAGGGCCAGGGTTCGGGTTAGTTTTAGGGTTAGGGTTAGGGTTCTTGTAGGGTTAGAGTTAGGGTTAGGGTTAGGGGTTCGGGTTCGGGGTTCGGGATCGGGTTAGGTTTTGGGTTCAAATTCGCGTCAGGTTTAGTGTTCTGGTTCGGGTCAGGTTTCGGTTAGCGTTCGGTTTCGGGTTAAGGTTAGGGTTAGGGTTATGGTTACGGTTCGGGTTAGGGTTAGGGTTAGGTTTAGGATTAGGGTTTGGTTTAGGATTAGGGTTCAGGTAGGGTTAGCGTTAGGGTTCGGGTTCGGGTTAGGCTGAGGATTAGGGTTAGGGTTAGTGTTCGGGTTAGGGTTAGGTTTCGGGTTAGGGTTACTGTTAGGGTTAGGTTTCGGGTTGGGGTTATGGTTAGGGTTCGAGTTCGGGTTAGGGTAAGGGTTCGGGTTAGGGTTCGGGTTCGGGTTAGGGTTAGGGTTAGGGTTAGGGTTCACGTTATGGTTAGGGTTAGGGTTAGGTTTAGTGTTCGTGTTAGGGTTAGGGTTAGGGTTAGGTTTCGGGTTTCTGTTCATGTTAGGGTTAGGGTTAGGGTTAGGGTTTGGGGTAGGATTCGGGTGAGGGTTAGGGTTAGGGTTCGGGTTAGGTTTAGGGTTAGGGTTTGGTTTAGGGTTAGGGTTCGGGTAGGGTTAGGGTTAGGTTTAGGGTTTGGTTTAGGGTTAGGGTTCGGGTAGGGTTAGGGTTAGGGTTCGGCTTCAGGTTAGGGTTAGGTTTACGGTTAGGGTATGTTTTAGGGTTAGGGTTCGGGTAGGGTTAGGGTTAGGCTGAGGTTTAGGGTTAGGGTTATGGTTAGGGTTACGGTTCGGGTTAGGCTGAGGGTTAGGGTTAGGGTTAGGGTGAGGGTTAGGGTTAGAATTGGTGTTCGCGTTAGGGTTATGGTTAGGGTTAGGGTTAGGGTTAGGGTTAGGGTTAGGGTTAGGGGTTCGAGTTTGGGGTCAGGTTAGGGGTTAGGGTTAGGGTTAGGGTTAGGGTTAGGGTTCGGGTTAGGATTCGGTATAGGGTTAGGGTTCGGGTTAGGGTTCGGTTTCGGGTTAAGGTTAGGGTTAGGTTTATGGTTAGGTTTCGGGTTAGCGTTAGGGTTAGGGTTAGGGTTAGGGTAAGGGTTTGGTTTAGGGTTAGGGTTAGGGTTAGTGTTCACGTTACGCTTAGGGTTAGGTTTAGGGTTAGGGTTAGTTTTTGTGGTACGGTTAGGGTTAGGGTTAGGGTGAGGTTTCGGGTTAGGGTTAGGATTAGTGTTAGGGTTCGGGTTAGGGCTAGGGTTCTGGTTAGGGTTAGGGTTAGGGTTAGGGTCAGGGTAATGGTCAGGATCAGGCGAAGGGTCTGGGTCAGGGTATAGGCTTTGGGTTCCAGTTAGGGTACGGGTCGGGTGAGAGACCACAGTGCCCAGGCACCGTCTGAGCTCTTCCCTCATCCCAGCGGTTTTGCTAGCAGGGGTTCAACCCCAAAGAACCCAGCACGGAGACACCTGGGGCAGAAACGGCTTCCGACAAGCAATATGCTCTTGCTGTGGAAAACCTATCCCAAGTGGGGGTAGCCAGATAAACAAAATGGAACACACCCAAGTGAAAGAAAAAACATTTCCCAGGCGTGGTCTAAGCATCTCAACGCGTCCCTGTGGTTTGGGGAGCCGGAGGGACACCCGAGTTCCACGGCTCTGAGACAAGTTTGGCCAAAAGCCGGCTTCCCATGGAAACAGTTTTCCTGAGGTGCAGACCCTCTCCCAAGTGGTTGTGGCAACGTAAAGCAAAAGCCATCCACTTCTCTGGAAGAAACCACTGTGCCCAGCCATGTTTTAAGCTCTCCCATCGTCACTGGGCTTCTGGCAGCATGAGGGAAAAGAGAGGAGCACAGCACTGGGACCCGTTTGACAAAAACCGGGTTACCACGGAAAAGTCTTTCTCCACGTGCAGACATGCTCCCAAGTGCTTGTCGCAAGGTGAAGGAAATGCCATACACTGACCTGTAAGAGACCACAGGGCCCAGGCACAGTCTGAGCCCTTCCCTCATCCCGGCGGTTTTGCTAGCAGGAGTCAACCCCAACGAACACAGCCCGGAGACCCCTGGGGCAAAATGGCTTCCGATGAGCAGTATAGTCTTGCTGTGGAAAACCTATCCCAAATATGGGGTAGCCAGGTAAACAAAATGCAACACACCCAGGTGTAAGAAACAACATTGCCCAGGCATGTTCTAAGCACCTCACCTAGTCCCTGTGCTTTGGGGAGCCGGAGGGACAGCAGAGGCCCACGGGCCTGAGACCCGTTTGGCCAAAGCCGGCTTCCCACGGAAACAGTTTTCCTGAGGTGCAGACCCTCTCACAAGTGGTTGTGGCAAGGTAAAGAAATGCCATCCACTTCTCTGGAAGTAACCACAGTGCCCACCCATGTTCTAAGCCCTCCCCTCCTCCCTGGGCTTCTGGCAGCAGGAGTGAAAAGAGAGGAACACAGCACTGGGACCCTTTGACAGAAACCGGCTTCCCACGAGGAAGTCCTTCACCACGTGCACACATGCTCCCCAGTGCCTGTGGCAAGGTGAAGGAAATGCCATACACTGACCTGGAAGAGGCCACAGGGCCCAGGCACAGTCTGAGCCCTTCCCTCATCCCGGCGGTTTTGCTAGCAGGAGTTCAACCCCAACGAACACAGCCCGGAGAACCCTGGGGCAAAAACGGCTTCCGACGAACAAGAGGTGCTTGCTGTGGAAAACCTATCCCAAGTGGGGGTAGCCAGGTCAACAAAATGCCACACACCCAGGTGTAAGAAACAACATTGCCCAGGCATTGTCTAAGCCCCTCACCTCGTCCCTGTGCTTTGGGGAGCCGAGGGACACCCGAGGCCCACGGCCCTGAGACCCCTTTGCAAAAAGCCGGCTTCCCACGGAAACAGTTTTCCTGAGTTGCAGATCCTCTCACAAGTGGTTGTGGCAAGGTAAAGCAAATGCCCTCCACTTCTCTGGAAGAAACCACAGTGCCCAGCCATGTTCTAACCTCTCCCATCCTCCCTGGGCTTCTGGCAGCAGGAGTGAAAAGAGAGGAGCAGAGCACTGGGACCCGTTTGACAGAAACCGACTTCCCACGAGAAAGTCCTTCTCCACGTGCAGACATGCTCCCCAGTGCCTGTGGCAAGGTGAAAGAAATGCCATACACTGACCTGGAAGAGACCACAGGGCCCAGGCACAGTCTGAGCCCTTCCCTCATCCCGGCGGTTTTGCTAGCGGGAGTTCCACCACAAGGAACAGAGCCCGGAGACCCCCTGGGGCCCAAACGGCTTCCGACGAACAATATGCTCTTGCTGTGGAAAACCTATCCCAAGAGGGGGTAGCCAGGTCAACAAAATGGCACAAACCCAGGTGGAAGAGACAACTAGGCCCAGGCATGGTCTAACCCCTCACGTCCTCTCTGTGCTTTGGGGAGCCGGAGGGACCCCCGAAGCCCACGGCCCTGAGACCCGTTTGACAGAAAGCCGGCCTCCCACGGAAACAGCTTTCCTGAGTTGCAGACCCTATCCCAAGGGGTGGTGGTAAGGGAAAGCAAATGCCATCTCCTTCTCTGCAATAAACCCCAGTGCCCAGCCATGTTCTAAGCCCTCCCCTCCTCCCTGGGCTTCTAGCAACAGGAGTGAAAAGAGAGGACGACAGCACTGGGACGATTTGACAGAAACCGGCTTCCACGAGGAAGTCCTTCTCCACGTGCAGACATGCTCCCCAGTGCCTGTGGCAAGGTGAAGGAAATACCATACACTGACCTGGAAGAGACCACAGGGCCCAGGCACAGTTTGAGCCCTTCCCTCATCCCGGCGGTTTTGCTAGCAGGAGTTCCACCACAAGGAACACAGCCCGGAGACCCCCTGGGGCCCAAACGGCTTCCGACAAACAATATGCTCTTGCTGTAGAAAACCTATCCCAAGTGGGGGTAGCCAGGTCAACAAAATGCCACACAACCAGGTGGAAGAAACAACATGGCCCAGGCATGGTCTAAGCCCCTCATCTCGTCCCTGTGCTTTGGGGAGCCGGAGGGACAGCCGAGGCCCACGGCCTGAGACCCCTTTGCAAAAAGCCGGCTTCCCACGGAAACAGTTTTCCTGAGGTGCAGACCCTCTCCCAAGTGGTTGTGGCAAGGTAAAGCAAATGCCCTCCACTTCTCTGGAAGAAACCACAGTGCCCAGCCATGTTCTAAGCCCTCCCATCCTCCCTGGGCTTCTGGCAGCAGGAGTGAAAAGAGAGGAGCAGAGCACTGGGACCCGTTTGACAAAAACCGGCTTCCCACGGGAAAGTCTTTCTCCACGTGCAGACATGCTCCCAGGTACCTGTGGCAAGGGGAAGGAAATGCCATACACTGACCTGGAAGAGACCCCAGGGCCCAGGCACAGTCTGAACCCTTCCCTCATCCCGGCGGTTTTGCTAGCAGGAGTTCAACCCCAAGGAACACAGCCCAGAGACCCCTGAGGCAAAAACGGCTTCCGACGAACAAAGGCGCTTGCTATTGAAAACCTATCCCAAGTGGGGGTAGCCAGGTCAATAAAATGCCACACACCCAGGTGTAAGAAACAACATTGCCCAGGCATGGTCTAAGCCCCTCACCTTGTCCCTGTGCTTTGGGGAGCCGGAGGGACAGCCGAGGCCCACGGCCCTGAGAACCCTTTGCAAAAAGCCGGCTTCCCACGGAAACAGCTTTCCTGAGGTGCAGACCCTATCCCAAGGGGTGGGCAAGGGAAAAAAATGCCATCTCCTTCTCTGGAAGAAACCCCAGTGCCCAGCCATGTTCTAAGCCCTCCCCTCCTCCCTGGGCTTCTAGCAGCAGGAGTGAAAAGAGAGGAGGACAGCACTGGGACGCTTTGACAAAAACCGGCTTCCACGAGGAAGTCCTTCTCCACGTGCAGACATGCTCCCCAGTGCCTGTGGCAAGGTGAAGGAAATACCATACACTGACCTGGAAGAGACCACAGGGCCCAGGCACAGTCTGAGCCCTTCCCTCATCCCGGCGGTTTTGCTAGCAGGAGTTCCACCACAAGGAACACAGCCCGGTGACCCCCTGGCGCCCAAACGGCTTCTGACAAACAATATGCTCTTGCTGTGGAAAACCTATGCCAAGAGGGGGTAGCCAGGTCAACAAAATGGCACACACCCAGGTGGAAGAGACAACTAGGCCCAGGCATGGTCTAACCCCTCACGTCCTCTCTGTGCTTTGGGGAGCCGGAGGGACCCCCGAAGCCCACGGCCCTGAGACCCGTTTGGCAGAAAGCCGGCCTCCCACGAAAACAGCTTTCCTGAGTTGCAGACCCTATCCCAAGGGGTGGTGGTAAGGGAAAGCAAATGCCATCTCCTCCTCTGCAATAAACCCCAGTGCCCAGCCATGTTCTAAGCCCTCCCCTCCTCCCTGGGCTTCTAGCAACAGGAGTGAAAAGAGAGGAGGACAGCACTGGGACGCTTTGACAGAAACCGGCTTCCACGAGGAAGTCCTTCTCCACGTGCAGACATGCTCCCCAGTGCCTGTGGCAAGATGAAGGAAATACCATACACTGACCTGGAAGAGACCACAGGGCCCAGGCACAGTCTGAGCCCTTCCCTCATCCCGGCGGTTTTGCTAGCAGGAGTTCCACCACAAGGAACACAGCCCGGAGACCCCCTGGGGCCCAAAGGGCTTCCGACAAACAATATGCTCTTGCTGTGGAAAACCTATCCCAAGAGGGGGTAGCCAGGTCAACAAAATGCCACACACCCAGGTGGAAGAGACAACTAGGCGCAGGCATGGTCTAACCCCTCACCTCCTCTCTGTGTTTTGGGGAGCCGGAGAGTCCCCCGAATTCCACGGCCCTGAGGCCCGTTGGGCAGAAAGCCGGCTTCCCACGGAAACAGCTTTCCTGAGGTGCAGACCCTATCCTAAGGGCTGGTGGCAAGGGAAAGCAAATGCCATCCCCTTCTCTGGAAGAAACACCAGTGCCCAGCCATGTTCTAAGCCCTCCCCTCCTCCCTGGACTTCTGGCTGCAGGAGTGAAAAGAGAGGAGCACAGCATTGGGACCATTTTACAGAAACCGGTTTCCAGGGGGAAGTCCTTATCCACGTGCAGACATGCTCCCCAGTGCCTGTGGCAAGGTGAAGGAAATACCATACACTGACCTGGAAGAGACCACAGGGCCCAGGCACAGTCTGAGCCCTTCCCTCATCCCAGCAGTTTAGCTAGCAGGGGTTCAAGCCCAAGGAACACTGCCCGAAGACCCCTGGGGCAAAAACTGCTTCTGAGGAACAATAGGTGCTTGCTCTGGAAAACATATGCAAATGTGAGTAGCCAGGTCAACAAAATGCCACACACCCAGGCGGAAGAAACAACATGGCCCAGGCATGGTCTAAGTCCCTCACCTCCTCTCTGTGCTTTGGGGAGCCGGAGGGACCCCCGAGGCCCACGGCCCTGAGGCCCGTTGGGCAGAAAGCCGGCTTCCCACGGAAACAGCTTTCCTGAGGTGCAGCCCCTATCCCAAGGGGTGGTGGCAAGGGAAAGCAAATGCAATCCCCTTCTCTGAAAGAAACTCCAGTGCCCAGGGATGTTCTAACCCCTCCCCTCTTCCCTGGGCTTCTGGCAGCAGGAGTGAAAAGAGAGGAGCACAGCACTGGGACCCTTTACAGAAACCGGCTTCCCACGAAAAAGTCCTTCTCCACGTGCAGACATGCTCCCCAGTGCCTGTGGCAAGGTGAAGGAAATGCCATACACTGACCTGGAAGAGACCACAGGGCCCAGGCAGAGTCTGAGCACTTGCCTCATCCCGGCGGTTTTGTTAGCAGGAGTTCCACCATAACGAACACAGCCCGGAGACCCCCTGGGGCCCAAACGGCTTCCGAAGAACAATATGCTCTTGCTGTGGAAAACCTATCCCAAGTGGGGGTAGCCAGGTCAACAAAATGCCACACACCCAGGTCGAAGAAACAACATGGCCCAAGCATGGTCTAAGCCCCTCACTTCGTCCCTGTGCTCTGGGGAGCCGTAACGGACCCCCGAGGCCCACGGCCCTGAGGCCCGTTGGGCAGAAAGCTGGCTTCCCACGGAAACAGCTTTCCTGAGGTGCAGACCCTATCCCAAGGGGTGGTGGCAAGGGAAAGCAAATGCCATCCTCTTCTCTGGAAGAAACCCCAGTGCCCAGCCATGTTCTAAGCCCTCCCCTCCTCCCTGGGCTTCTGGCAGCAGGAGAGAAAAGAGAGGAGCACAGCACTGGGACCCTTTGACAGAAACCGGCTTCCCACGAGGAAGTCCTTCACCACGTGCACACATGCTCCCCAGTGCCTGTGGCAAGGTGAAGGAAATGCCATACACTGACCTGGAAGAGGCCACAGGGCCCAGGCAAAGTCTGAGCCTTTCCCTCATCCCGGCGGTTTTGCTACCAGGATTTCAACCCCAACGAACACATCCCGGAGACCCGCTGGGGCCCAAACGGCTTCTGACGAACAATATGCTCTTGCTGTGGAAAACCTATCCCAAGTGGGTGTAGCCAGGTCAACAAAATGCCACACACCAAGGGGGAAGAGACAACATGGCCCAAGCACTGTCTAAGCCCCTACCTCGTCTCTGTGCTTTGGGGAGCCGGAGGGACCCCCGAGGCACACAGCCCTGAGGCCCGTTGGGAGAAAGCCGGCCTACAATGGAAAAACTTTCCTGAGGTGCAGACCCTATCCCAAGGCGTGGTGGCAAGGGAAAAAAATGCCATCTCCTTCTCTGGAAGAAACCCCAGTGCCCAGCCTTGTTCTAAGCGTTCCCCTCCTCCCTGGGTTTCTGGCAGCAGGAGTGAAAAGAGAGGAGCAGAGCACTGGGTCCCGTTTGACAGAAACCGGCTTCCCCCGAGGAAGTCCTTCTCCACGTGCAGACATGCTCCCCAGTGCCTGTGGCAAGGTGAAGGAAATGCTATACACTGACCTGGAAGAGACCACAGGGCCCAGGCACAGTCTGAGCCCTTCCCTCATCCCGGCGGTTTTGCTAGCAGGAGGTCCATCGCAAGGAACACAGCCCGGAAACCCCCAGGGGCCCAAACGGCTTCGGATGAACAATATGCTCTTGTTGCGGAAAACCTATCCCAAGTGGGGGTAGCCAGGTCAACAAAATGCCACACACCCAGGTGGAAGAAACAACATTGCCCAGGCACGGTCCAAGCCCCTCACCTCGTCCCTGTGCTTTGGGGAGCCGGAGGGACAGCTGAGGCCTACGGCCCTGAGACCCCTTTGCAAAAAGCCGCCTTCCCACGTAAACAGTTTTCCTGAGGTGCAGACCCTCTCACAAGTGGTTGTGGCAAGGTAAAGCAAATGCCCTCCACTTCTCTGGAAGAAACCCCAGTGCCCAGCCATGTTCTAAGCCCTCCCATCCTCCCTGGGCTTCTGGCAGCAGGAGTGAAAAGAGAGGAGCAGAGCACTGGGACCCGTTTGACAAAAACCAGCTTCCCACGGGAAAGTCTTTCCCCACGTGCAGACATGCTCCCAGGTGCCTGTGGCAAGGGGAAGGAAATGCCATACACTGACCTGGAAGAGACCACAGGGCCCAGTCACAGTCTGAACCCTTCCCTCATCCCGGTAGTTTTGCTAGCAGGAGTTCAACCCCAATGAACACAGCCCGGAGACCCTGAGGCAAAAACGGCTTCCGACGAACAAGAGATGCTTGACTGGAAAACCTATCCCAAGTGGGGGTAGCCAGGTCAACAAAATGCCACACACCCAGGTGTAAGAAACAACATTGCCCAGGCACGGTCTAAGCCCCTCACCTCGTCCCTGTGCTTTGGGGAGCCGGAGGGACAGCCGAGCCCCACGGCCGTGAGACCCCTTTGCAAAAAGCCGGCTTCCCACGGAAACAGCTTTCCTGAGGTGCAGACCCTATCCCAAGGGGTGGTGGCAAGGGAAAAAAATGCCATTTCCTTCTCTGGAAGAAACCCCAGTGCCCAGCCATGTTCTAAGCCCTCCCCTCCTCCCTGGCTTCTAGCACCAGGAGTGAAAAGAGAAAAGGACAGCACTGGGACCCTTTGACAGAAACCGGCTTCCCCCGAGGAAGTCCTTCTCCACGTGCAGACATGCTCCCCAGTGCCTGTGGCAAGGTGAAGGAAATGCCATACACTGACCTGGAAGAGACCACAGGGCCCAGGCACAGTCTGAGCCCTTCCCTCATCCCGGCGGTTTTGCTAGCAGGAGTTCAACCCCAACGAACACAGCCCGGAGCCCCCTGGGGCCCAAACGGCTTCCGAGGAACAATATACTCTTGTTGTGGAAAACCTATCCCAAGTGGGGGTAGCCAGGTCAACAAAATGCCACACACCCAGGTGGAAGAAACAACATGGCCCAGGCATAGTCTAAGCACCTCACCTCGTCCCTGTGCTTTGGGGAGCCGGAGGGACCCCCAAGGCCCACGGCCCTGAGGCCCGTTGGGCAGAAAGCCGGCTTCCCAAGGAAACAGCTTTCCTGAGGTGCAGACCCTATCCCAAGGGGTGGTGGCAAGGGAAAGCAAATGCCATCCCCTTCTCTGGGAGAAACGACAGTGCCCAGCCATGTTCTAAGCCCTCCTCTCCTCCCTGGGCTTCTGGCAGCAGGAGAGAAAAGAGAGGAGCACAGCACTGGGACCCTTTGACAGAAACCGGTTTCCCACGAGGAAGTCCTTCTCCACTTGCAGACATGCTTCCCAGTGCCTGTGGCAAGGTGAAGGAAATGCCATACACTGACCTGGAAGAGACGACAGGGCCCAGGCACAGTCTGAGCCTTTCCCTCATCCCGGCGGTTTTGCTAGCAGGAGTTCAACCCCAAGGAACACAGCCCGGAGACCCCCTGGGGCCCAAACGGCTTCCGACGAACAATATGTTCTTGCTGTAGAAAACCTATCCCAAGTGGGGTTAGCCTGGTCAACAAAATGCCACACACCCAGGTGGAAGAAACAACATGGCCCAGGCATGGTCTAAGCCCCTCACCTCGTCCCTGTGCTGTGGGGAGCCGGAGGGACCCCCGAGGCCCACGGCCCTGAGGCCCGTTGGGCAGAAAGCCGGCTTCCCAAGGAAACAGCTTTCCTGAGGTGCAGACCCTATCCCAAGGGGTGGTGGCAAGGGAAAGCAAATGCCATCCCCTTCTCTGGAAGAAACCCCAGTGCCCAGCCATGTTCTAAGCCCTCCCATCCTCCCTTGCCTTCTGGCAGCAGGAGTGAAAAGAGAGGAGCACAGCACTGGGACCCTTTGAGAGAAACCGGCTTCCCACGAGGAAGTCCTTCTCCACGTGTAGACATGCTTCCCAGTGCCTGTGGCAAGGGGAAGGAAATGCCATACACTGACCTGGAAGAGACCACAGGGCCCAGGCACAGTCTGAGCCCTTCCCTCATCCCGGCAGTTTTGCTAGCAGGAGTTCAACCCCAAGGAACACAGACGGGACACCCCCCGGGGCCCAAACGGCTTCCGACGAACAATATGCTCTTGCTGTGGAAAACCTAACCCAAGTGGGGGTAGCAAGGTCAACAAAATGCCACACACCCAGGTGGAAGAAACAACATGGCCCAGGCATGGTCTAAGCCCCTCACCTCGTCCCTGTGCTTTGGGGAGCCGGAGGGACCCCCGAGGCCCACGGCCCTGAGGCCTGTTGGGCAGAAAGCCGGCTTCCCACGGAAACAGCTTTCCTGAGGTGCAGACCCTATCCCAAGGGGTGGTGGCAAGGGAAAGCCAATGCCATCCCCTTCTCTGGAAGAAACCCCAGTGCCCAGCCATGTTCTAAGCCCTCCCATCCTCCCTGGGCTTCTGGCAGCAGGAGTGAAAAGAGAGGAACACAGCACTGGGACTCTTTGACAGAAACCGGCTTCCAACGAGGAAGTCCTTCTCCCCGTCCAGACATGCTCCCCAGTGCCTGTGGCAAGGTGAAGGAAATGCCATACACTGACCTGGAAGAGACCACAGGGCCCAGGCACAGTCTGAGCCCTTCCCTCATCCCGGCGGTTTTGCTAACAGGAGTTCAACCCCAACGAACACAGCCCGGAGACCCCTGGGGCCCAAACGCCTTCCGACGAACAATATGCTCTTGCTGTGGAAAACCTATCCCAAGTGGGGGTAGCCAGGTCAACAAAATGCCACACACCAAGAGACAACATGGCCCAGGCATGGTCTAAGCCCCTCACCTCGTCTCTGTGCTTTGGGGAGCCGGAGGGACACCCGAGGCCCACGGCCCTGAGACCCGTTTGGCCAAAAGCCGGCTTCCCACGGAAACAGTTTTCCTGAGGTGCAGACCCTCTCACAAGTGGTTGTGGCAAGGTAAAGCAAATGCCATCCACGACTCTGGAAGAAACCGTAGTGCCCAGCCATGTTCTAAGCCCTCCCATCCTCACTGGGCTTCTGGCAGCAGGAGTGAAAAGAGAGGAGCACAGCACTGGGACCCGTTTGACAAAAGCCGGCTTCCCACGAAAAAGTCTTTCTCCACGTGCAGACATCCTCCCAAGTGCTGAGGACATAGTACTGAGACATATTTGGCAGAAACGGGTTCAAATGAAAAATATTTCTTGATGTGCAAACTCTATCTTAATTTGTTGTGGCAAGCTAAAGGATGTGCCATATGCTTATTTGTAAGAAATAACTGGTCCCATGGACGGTCTGAGCCCTAAGATCATCACTGTTCTTTTGGTATCATGAGTTAAAACCGAGGCAAACAGCTGAGAAAATTTGGCAAAAACCGCCTTTCAATGAAATAAATTTTCTCTTTTGCAAACTCTATCATAATTGTTTGTGCCAATGTAAAGAAAATGCCATACGCTTATCTGTAAGAAACAAGTTTCCAGGATCGGTCTGAGCCCTCACATCATCATAGTGATTTCGGTAGCATTAGTTAATCCCAAACAACACGGTATTGAGACACATTTGACAAAAAACCGCTTCCAACGAAAAATATTTTGTTCATGTTGAAACCCTATCATATGTGGTCGTGGCAATGTAAAGAAAATGCCACACCCTTATGTGTAAGAAACAACATTACCCAGGAACAGTCTAAACCCTAACATCATCACTGTGTTTTTGGTAGCATGAGTGAAACCCGAGGAATACAGCACTTAGACACATTTGGGAAAAACCGGCTTCCAATGAAAACTATTTTCTTAACGTGGAAACCCTATCACAAGGGGTTGTGGAAGGTAAAGTAAAAAAGCGGAGTTCCAACGAGAAATATTTTCTTCACGTAGAAACCCGTTCCTGGGCACTGTTGTTTCTTACACATAAGGGTGTGGCATTTATTTATCTGGCCACAACCACTTACGTTTGGGTTTGAAAGGGAAGAAAATATTATTCATTGGAACGCGATTTTTGCCAAATGTGTCTTAGTGCTGTTTGCCTCCGCTTTAACTCCCGCTCCCAAAAGCACAGTGCTGATATTAAGGCTCAGACTGTTCCAGGGCACTGTTGTTTCTTACAGATAAGCGTATGGCATTTTCTTTACATTGGCACAAACAATTATGGGTTTCGGGTTCGCGTTCGGGTTAGGGGTTTGGGTTCTGGTTCTGGTTCTGGTTCGGGTAGGTTTCAGGTTCGGGTTCGGGTAGGGTTCGGGTTCGGGTTCGGGTAGGGTTCGGTTTCAGTTACGGTTCGGGTTCGGTATCGGTTTCGCTTTCAGTTATGGATTCGGGTTCGGGTTCGGGTTAGGGGTTAGGGTTCGGGTTCGGGTTCTGGTTCGGTATTGGTTTCGCTTTCGAGTATGGATTCGGGTTCGGGTTCGGGTTAGGATTAGGGTTCGGGTTCGGGTTAGGATTAGGGTTCGGGTTCGGGTTCGGGTTCAGGCTCGGGTTAGGGTTCGGGTTAGGGTTCGGGTTCGGGTTCGGGTTAGGGTTCGGTTTAGGGTTAGGGTTCGGGTTACGGTTAGGGTTAGGGTTCGGTTTAGGGTTAGGGTTAGGGTTAGGGTTCGGGTTAGGTTTCGGGTTAGGGTTAGGGTTAGGGTTCGGGTTCGGTTTCGGGTTAGGGGTCGGGTTAGGGTTAGGGTTCGGGTTCGGGTTAGGGTTCGGGTTCGGGTTAGGTTTCGGGTTAGGTTTAGGGTTCGGGTTAGGGTTAGGGTTAGGGTTCGGGTTCGGTTTCGGGTTAGGGGTCGGGTTCGGGTTCGGGTTAGGGTTAGGGTAAGGGTTAGGGTTAGGGTTAGGGTTCGGGATCGGGTTAGGGTTAGGGTTAGGGTTCGGGTTCGGTTTCGGGTTAGGGTTCGGGTTAGGGTTAGGGTTCGGGATCAGGTTAGGGTTAGGGTTAGGGTTCGGGTTCGGTTTCGGGTTAGGGTTCGGGTTAGGGTTAGGGTTCGTGTTAGGGTTCGGGTTAGGGTTAGGGTTCGGGTTCGGGTTAGGGTTAGGGTTCGGGTTCGGTTTCGGGTTAGGGTTCGGGTTAGGTTTCAAGTTAGGGATAGGGTTAGGGTTTGGGTCAGGTTAGGGTTAGTGTTCGGTTTAGGGTTAGGGTTAGGGTTAGGTTTCGGGTTTCTGTTCATGTTAGGGTTAGGGTTAGGGTTAGGGTTAGGGTTCGTGTTAGGGTTAGGGTTAGGGTTAGGGTTAGGGTTCGGGTTAGGGTTAGGGTTAGGGTTAGGTTTCAGGTTAGGGATAGGGTTAGGGTTAGGGTCAGGTTAGGTTTAGTGTTCGGGTTAGGGTTACGGGTAGGGTTAGGGTTCGGGTTCGGGTTAGGCTTAGGGTAAGAGTTAGGGTTAGGGTTAGGGTTCAGGTTAGGTTTAGGGTTAGGGTTAGGGTTACGGTTCGGGTTCGAGTCGGGTTAGGGTTCGGGTTAGGCTTAGGGTTTGGGTTCGGGTTAGGGTTTGGGTTAGGGTTAGGGTTTGGATTCAGGTTCGGGTTCTCATTAGGGTTAGGGTTAGGGTTAGGGTTCGGGTTAGGGTTAGGGTTCGGGTTATGTTTTAGGGTTAGGGTTAGTGTTCGGGTTCGGGTTAGGGTTAGGGTTAGGTTTCAGGTTAGGCATATGGTTAGGGTTAGGGTCGGGTTAGGTTTAGTGTTCGGCTTAGGGTTACGGTTAGGGTTAGGGTTCGGGTTCGGTTTTGGGTTAGGTTTAGGGTTAGGGTTAGGGTTCGGGTTAGGGTTAGGGTTCGGGTTCCGATTATGGTTAGGGTTAGGGTTAGGGTTAGGGTTACGGTTAGGGTTAGGGTTACGATTTGGGTTCGGGGTTGGGTTAGGGTTAGGGGTAGGGTTAGGGTTAGGGTTAGGGTTAGTTTTCAGGTTAGGGTTACGTTTAGGGTTTGGGTTAGGGTTAGGGTTCGGATAGGGTTAGGGTTATGGTTAGGGCTCAGATTCGGGTTAGGGTTAAGTTTAATGTTAGTGTTAGAGTCACGGTTAGGGTTAGCGTTCGTGTTAGGGTTCGGGTGAGGGTTAGGGTTAGGGTTAGGGTTAGGGTTAGGGTTAGGGTTCGGGTTAGGATTCGGGTTAGGTTTCGGGTTGATGTTCGCGTCAGGGTTAGTGTTCAGGTTCGGGTCAGGGTTCGGGTTAGGGTGAGGGTCAGAGTCAGTGTCAGGGTTTAGGGTTTAGGGTCAGGGTCAGGGTCAGGTTTAAGGTTAGGTTCAGGGTCAGGTTTGAGGGTTTAGGTTGAGGGTTAGGGTCAGGGTCATGGTCAGGGTCAGGGTTAGGTTTCGTGATTAGGGTTCGGGTCAGGTTCGGGTTCGGTTTAGGGATAGGGTTCGGGTTAGGGTTCGGGTGAGGGTTCGCATTAGGGTTTGGGTTCATGTAAGGGTTCGGGTTAGGGTTAGGCTTAGGGTTAGGGGTTTGGTTTCGGGTTCAGGTTCGGGGTTTGGGTTCGGGTTCAGGTTCGCGTCAGGGTTAGGCTTCAGGTTCCGGTCAGGGTTCGGGTTAGGGTTAGGGTCAGGGTCAGTGTCAGGGTTAGGGTTAGGGTCAAGGTCAGTGTTTAGGGATTAGGGTTAGGGTGAGGGTACGGGTTAGGGTTAGGGTTACGGTTAGGGTTCGGGTTAGGGTTAGGGTTTGGGTTAGGGTTAGGGTTCGGGGAGGGTTAGGGTTAGGGTTCGGGTATGGTTTAGGGTTAGGGAAGGGTTCGGGTTCGGGTTAGGGTTAGGGTTCGGGTTAGGGTTTGAGTTAGGTTTAGGGTTAGGGTTAGGGTTCGGGTTAGGGTTTGAGTTAGGGCCAGGGTTCGGGTTAATTTTAGGGTTAGGGTTAGGGTTCTTGTAGGGTTAGGGTTAGGGTTAGGGTTAGGGTTAGGGGTTCGGGTTCGGGGTTCGGGTTCGGGTTAGGTTTTGGGTTCAAATTCGCGTCAGGTTTAGTGTTCTGGTGCGGGTCAGGTTTCGGTTAGCGTTCGGTTTCGGGTTAAGGTTAGGGTTAGGGTTATGGTTACGGTTCGGGTTAGGGTTAGGGTTAGGTTTAGGGTTAGGGTTTGGTTTAGGATTAGGTTTCAGGTAGGGTTAGCGTTAGGGTTCGGGTTCGGGTTAGGCTGAAGATTAGGGTTAGGGTTAGTGTTCGGGTTAGGGTTAGGTTTCGGGTTAGGGTTACTGTTAGGGTTAGGTTTCGGGTTGGGGTTATGGTTAGGGTTAGAGTTCGGGTTAGGGTGAGGGTTTGGGTTAGGGTTAGGGTTCGGGTTAGGGTGAGGGTTTGGGTTAGGGTTAGGGTTCACGTTATGGTTAGGGTTAGGGTTAGGTTTAGTGTTCGTGTTAGGGTTAGGGTTAGGGTTAGGTTTCGGGTTTCTGTTCATGTTAGGGTTAGGGTTAGGGTTAGGGTTTAGGTTAGGATTCGGGTGAGGGTTCGGGTTAGGGTTCGGGTTAGGGTTAGGTTTAGGGTTTGGTTTAGGGTTAGGGTTCGGGTAGGGTTAGGGTTAGGTTTAGGGTTTGGTTTAGGGTTAGGGTTCGGGTAGGGTTAGGTTTAGGGTTCGGCTTCAGGTTAGGGTTAGGTTTACGGTTAGGGTTTGTTTTAGGGTTAGGGTTCGGGTAGGGTTAGGGTTAGGGTTAGGGTTCAGGTCAGGTTTTGGGTTTGGGTTAGGGTCAGGGTCAGCGTCAGGGTTTAGGGTCTAGGGTCAGGGTCCGGTTCATGGTCAGGATCAGGGTTAGTGTTAGGGTCACGGTGAGGTTTTAGGGTTTAAGTTTAGGCTTAGGGATAGGGTTCGGTTTCGGGTTAGGGTTAGGGTTCGCGTTTGGGTTATGGTTCGGGTTCGGGTTCGTTTTCGGTTAGGGTTAGGGTTAGGGTTAGGGTTAGAATTGGTGTTCGTGTTAGGGTTCGGGTTAGGGTTAGGTTTAGGGTTAGGGTTAGGGGTTCGGGTTTGGGGTCAGGTTAGGGGTTCGCGTTCAGGTTCGGGTTCAAGTTCGCATCACGGTTAGTGTTCAGGATCGGGTCAGGGTTCGGTTTAGGGTTAGGGTCAGGGTCAGGGTCAGGGTTTAGGGTTTTGGGTCAGGGTAAGGGTCAGGGTCAGGTTTAGGGTTAGGGTTAGGGTTATGGTTTGGGTTAGGGTTCGGGTTAGGGTTAGGGTTCGGGTTAGGGTTCGGTTTCGGGTTAAGGTTAGGGTTAGGGTTATGGTTAGGGTTAGTTTTCGTGTTAGGGTTAGGGTTAGGGTTAGGTTTCGGGTTCAGGTTCATGTTAAGGTTAGGGTTCGGGTTAGGGTTAGGGTTAGGTTTCGTGTTAGGGTTAGGATTAAGGTTAGGGTTCGGGTTAGGGCTAGGGTTCTGGTTAGGGTTATGGTTCGGTTTAGGGTTAGGGTTTGGGTTAGGGTTCTGTATCGAGTAGGGTTACGGTTAGGATTCGGGTTCAGGTTCGTGTTAGGCTGAGGGTTAGGGTTAGTGTTAGGTTTAGGGTTCGGGTTACGTTTCAGGTTCGGGTTCGAGTAAGGGTTAGGGTAAGGGTTAGGATTAGGAGAGGGTTAGGGTTAGGGTTACTGTTAGGGTTAGGTTTTGGGTTAGGGTTCGTGTTAGGGTACGGGTTAGGGTTAGGGTTCGGGTTAGGGTTAGGGTCAGGGTCAGTGTCAGGGTTAGGGTTAGGGTCAAGGTCAGTGTTTAGGGATTAGGGTTAGGGTGAGGGTACGGGTTAGGGTTAGGGTTACGGTTAGGGTTCGGGTTAGGGTTAGGGTTTGGGTTAGGGTTAGGGTTCGGGTAGGGTTAGGGTTAGGGTTCGGGTATGGGTTAGGGTTAGGGAAGGGTTCGGGTTCGGGTTAGGGTTAGGGTTCGGGTTAGGGTTTGAGTTAGGGTTAGGGTTAGGGTTCGGGTTAGGGTTTGAGTTAGGGCCAGGGTTCGGGTTAGTTTTAGGGTTAGGGTTAGGGTTCTTGTAGGGTTAGGATTAGGGTTAGGGTTATGGGTTCGGGTTCGGGGTTCGGGTTCGGGTTAGGTTTTGGGTTCAAATTCGCGTCAGGTTTAGTGTTCTGGTTCGGGTCAGGTTTCGGTTAGCGTTCGGTTTCTGGTTAAGGTTACGGTTAGGGTTATGGTTACGGTTCGGGTTAGGGTTCGGGTTAGGTTTAGGGTTAGGGTTTGGTTTAGGATTAGGGTTCAGGTAGGGTTAGCGTTAGGGTTCGGGTTCGGGTTAGGCTGAAGATTAGGGTTAGGGTTAGTGTTCGGGTTATGGTTAGGTTTCGGGTTAGGGTTACTGTTAGGGTTAGGTTTCGGCTTGGGTTTATGGTTAGGGTTAGAGTTCGGGTTAGGGTGAGGGTTTGGGTTAGGGTTAGGGTTCGGGTTCGGGTTAGGGTTAGGGTTAGGGTTCACGTTATGGTTAGGGTTAGGGTTAGGGTTAGGGTTAGGGTTAGGGTTAGGTTTCGGGTTTCTGTTCATGTTAGGGTTAGGGTTAGGGTTAGGGTTTAGGTTAGGATTCGGGTGAGGGTTAGGGTTAGGGTTCGGGTTAGGTTTAGGGTTAGGGTTTGGTTTAGGGTTAGGGTTCGGGTAGGGTTAGGGTTAGGTTTAGGGTTTGGTTTAGGGTTAGGGTTCGGGTAGGGTTAGGGTTAGGGTTCGGCTTCAGGTTAGGGTTAGGTTTACGGTTAGGGTTTGTTTTAGGGTTAGGGTTCGGGTAGGGTTAGGGTTAGGGTTAGGGTTAGGGTTCAGGTCAGGTTTTGGGTTTGGGTTAGGGTCAGGGTCAGCGTCAGAGTTTAGGGTCTAGGGTCAGGGTCAGGTTCATGGTCAGGATCAGGGTTAGTGTTAGGGTCACGGTGAGGTTTTAGGGTTTAAGTTTAGGCTTAGGGATAGGGTTCGGGTTCGGGTTAGGGTTAGGGTTCGCGTTTGGGTTATGGTTCGGGTTCGGGTTCGTTTTCGGTTAGGGTTAGGGTTAGGGTTAGGGTTAGAATTGGTGTTCGGGTTAGGGTTCGGGTTAGGGTTAGGTTTAGGGTTAGGGTTAGGGGTTCGGGTTTGGGTTCAGGTTAGGGGTTCGCGTTCAAGTTCGGGTTCAAGTTCGCATCACGGTTAGTGTTCAGGTTCGGGTCAGGGTTCGGTTTAGGGTTAGGGTCAGGGTCAGGGTCAGGGTTTAGGGTTTAGGGTCAGGGTAAGGGTCAGGGTCAGGTTTAGGGTTAGGGTTAGGGTTATGGTTTGGGTTAGGGTCGGGTTAGGGTTAGGGTTCGGGTTAGGGTTCGGTTTCGGGTTAAGGTTAGGGTTAGGGTTATGGTTAGGGTTCGCGTTAGCGTTAGGGTTAGGGTTAGGGTTAGTTTTCGTGTTAGGGTTAGGGTTAGGGTTAGGTTTCGGGTTCAGGTTCATGTTAAGGTTAGGGTTCGGTTTAGGGTTAGGGTTAGGTTTCGTGTTAGGGTTAGGATTAAGGTTAGGGTTCGGGTTAGGGCTAGGGTTCTGGTTAGGGTTATGGTTCGGTTTAGGGTTAGGGTTTGGGTTAGGGTTCTGTATCGAGTAGGGTTACGGTTAGGATTCGGGTTCAGGTTCGTGTTAGGCTGAGGGTTAGGGTTAGTGTTAGGTTTAGGGTTCGGGTTACGTTTCAGGTTCGGGTTCGAGTAAGGGTTAGGGTAAGGGTTAGGATTAGGAGAGGGTTAGGGTTAGGGTTACTGTTAGGGTTAGGTTTTGGGTTAGGGTTCGTGTTAGGGTACGGGTTAGGGTTAGGGTTCGGGTTAGGGTTAGGGTCAGGGTCAGTGTCAGGGTTAGGGTTAGGGTCAAGGTCAGTGTTTAGGGATTAGGGTTAGGGTGAGGGTACGGGTTAGGGTTAGGGTTACGGTTAGGGTTCGGGTTAGGGTTAGGGTTTGGGTTAGGGTTAGGGTTCGGGTAGGGTTAGGGTTAGGGTTCGGGTATGCGTTAGGGTTAGGGAAGGGTTCGGGTTCGGGTTCGGGTTAGGGTTAGGGTTCGGGTTAGGGTTTGAGTTAGGGTTAGGGTTAGGGTTCGGGTTAGGGTTTGAGTTAGGGCCAGGGTTCGGGTTAGTTTTAGGGTTAGGGTTAGGGTTCTTGTAGGGTTAGGATTAGGGTTAGGGTTATGGGTTCGGGTTCGGGGTTCGGGTTCGGGTTAGGTTTTGGGTTCAAATTCGCGTCAGGTTTAGTGTTCTGGTTCGGATCAGGTTTCGGTTAGCGTTCGGTTTCGGGTTAAGGTTAGGGTTAGGGTTATGGTTACGGTTCGGGTTAGGGTTCGGGTTAGGGGTTCGGGTTTGGGTTCGTGTTAGGGATTCGGGTTCGGGTTAGGGTTAGGGTTCGGGTTCAGATTCATGTCAGGGTTAGGGTTCGGGTTCCGGTCAGGGTTCGGGTTAGGGTAGGGTCAGGGTCAGGGTCAGGGTTTAGGGTTTAGAGTCAGGGTCAGGGTCAGGGTTAGGTTTGGGTTCAGGGTCAGGTATTAGGGTTTAGGGTTAGGATTAGGGTCAGGGTCATGGTCAGGATCAGGGTCAGGGTCAGTGTCAGGGTTAGGGTTCGTGTTCGGTTGACAGTTCGCGTCGGGTTCCGGTTCGGGTTAGGGATGGGGTTAGGGTTAGTGTTTGGGTTAGGGTTCGGCTTAGGGTTAGGTTTCGGGTAAGGGTTCGGGTTCGGGTTCGGGTTACGGTACGGGTTATGGTTAGGGTTCGGGTTCGGGTTAGGGTTAGGGTCGGGTTAGTTTTAGGGTTAGGGTTAGGGTTAGGGTTACGGTTAGGGTTCGGGTTAGGGTTAGGTTTCAGCTTAGGGTTAGGGATCTGGTTAGGGTTAGGGTTCGGGTTAGGGTTAGGATCAGGGTCAGGGTTTAGGGATTAGGGTCAGTGTCAGGGTCAGCGTTAGGTTTAGGGTGAGGGTCATGGTTAGGGTTAGGGTCAGGGTCAGGTTTTAGGGTTTGGGGTTAGGGTTAGGGTTAGGGTTCGGGTTCGGTTTAGGCTTAGGGTTAGGGTTTGTGTTCGGGTTAGGGTTAGGTTTAGGGTTAGGGTTAGGCTGAGGTTTAGGGTTAGGGTTAGGGTTAGGGTTAGGGTTCGGGTTAGGCTGAGGGTTAGTGTTAGGGTTAGGGTTTGGTTTAAGGTTAGGGTTCGGGTTCAAGTTCACGTCAGGGTTAGTGTTCGGGTTAGGGTTAGGGTAAGGGTTAAGTTAGGGTTAGAATTCGGATTCGGGTTAGGCTGAGGTTAGGGTTAGGTTTAGGGTCCTTTTAGGGTTCAGGTTAGGGTTAGCGTTCGGTTTAGGACTAGGGTTCGGGTTAGGGTTACGGTTCAGTTTAGGGTTAGGGTTCGGGTAAGGGTTCGGGTTCGGGTTAGGGTACGGGTTAGGGTTAGGGTTAGGGTTAGGGTTCGGGTTCGGGTTAGGGTTAAGTTAGGTTTAGGGTTAGGGTTAGGGTTAGGGTTAGGGTTTGGGTTAGGGTTTGAGTTAGGGTTAGGGTTAGGGTTAGGGTTAGGGTTAGGTTTCGTGTTCGGGTTATGGTTAGGGTTAGGGTTAGGGTGACGGTTAGGGTTAGGGTTACGATTCGGTTTAGGATTAGCGTTCGGGTTAGGGTTAGGGTTCGGGTTAGGGTTAGGGTTAGGTTAGGGTTAGGGTTAGGGTTAGGGTTAGAGTTCGGGTTAGGGTTCGGGTTAGGGTTAGGTTTTGGATTCGGGTTCGGGTTCACGTTAGGGTTAGGGTTAGGGTTCAGGTTAGGGTTAGTGTTCGGGTTCCGATTATGGTTAGGGTTAGGGTTAGGGTTAGGGTTAGGGTTACGGTTAGGGTTAGGGTTAGGGTTAGGGTAAGGGTTAGTGTTCGGGTTAGGGTTAGGGTTACGGTTAGGGTTTGGGTTAGGGTTAGGGTTCGGATAGGGTTAGGGTTAGGGTTAGGGTTAGGGTTAGGATTAGGGTTAGTGTTCGGGTTAGGGTTACGGTTAGGGTTTGGGTTAGGGTTAGGGTTCGGATAGGGTTAGGATTAGAGTTAGGGCTCAGATTCGGGTTAGGGTTAAGTTTAATGTTAGTGTTAGAGTCAGGGTTAGGGTTAGCGTTCGTGTTAGGGTTCGGGTGAGGGTTAGGGTTAGGGTTAGGGTTAGGGTTAGGTTTCAGCTTAGGGTTAGGGATCTGGTTAGGGTTAGGGTTCGGGTTAGGGTTAGGATCAGGGTCAGGGTTTAGGGATTAGGGTCAGTGTCAGGGTCAGCGTTAGGTTTAGGGTGAGGGTCATGGTTAGGGTTAGGGTCAGGGTCAGGTTTTAGGGTTTGGGGTTAGGGTTAGGGTTAGGGTTCGGGTTCGGTTTAGGCTTAGGGTTAGGGTTTGTGTTCGGGTTAGGGTTAGGTTTAGGGTTAGGGTTAGGCTGAGGTTTAGGGTTAGGGTTAGGGTTAGGGTTAGGGTTCGGGTTAGGCTGAGGGTTAGTGTTAGGGTTAGGGTTTGGTTTAAGGTTAGGGTTCGGGTTCAAGTTCACGTCAGGGTTAGTGTTCGGGTTAGGGTTAGGGTTACGGTTAGGGTTTGGGTTAGGGTTAGGTTTCGGATAGGGTAGGGTTAGGGTTAGGGTTAGGGTTAGGATTAGGGTTAGTGTTCGGGTTAGGGTTACGGTTAGGGTTTGGGTTAGGGTTAGGGTTCGGATAGGGTTAGGATTAGAGTTAGGGCTCAGATTCGGGTTAGGGTTAAGTTTAATGTTAGTGTTAGAGTCAGGGTTAGGGTTAGCGTTCGTGTTAGGGTTCGGGTGAGGGTTAGGGTTAGGGTTAGGGTTAGGGTTCGGGTTAGGTTTCGGGTTGATGTTCGCGTCAGGGTTAGTGTTCAGGTTCGGGTCAGGGTTCGGGTTAGGGTGAGGGTCAGGGTCAGTGTCAGGGTTTAGGGTTTAGGGTCAGGGTCAGGGTCAGGTTTAAGGTTAGGTTCAGGGTCAGGTTTGAGGGTTTAGGGTGAGGGTTAGGGTCAGGGTCATGGTCAGGGTCAGGGTTAGGTTTCGTGATTAGGGTTCGGGTCAGGTTCGGGTTCGGTTTAGGGATAGGGTTCGGGTTAGGGTTCGGGTGAGGGTTCGCATTAGGGTTTGGGTTCATGTAAGGGTTCGGGTTAGGGTTAGGCTTAGGGTTAGGGGTTTGGTTTCGGGTTCAGGTTCGGGGTTTGGGTTCGGGTTCAGGTTCGCGTCAGGGTTAGGCTTCAGTTTCCGGTCAGGGTTCGGGTTAGGGTTAGGGTCAGGGTCAGTGTCAGGGTTAGGGTTAGGGTCAAGGTCAGTGTTTAGGGATTAGGGTTAGGGTGAGGGTACGGGTTAGGGTTAGGGTTACGGTTAGGGTTCGGGTTAGGGTTAGGGTTTGGGTTAGGGTTAGGGTTCGGGGAGGGTTAGGGTTAGGGTTCGGGTATGGGTTAGGGTTAGGGAAGGGTTCGGGTTCGGGTTAGGGTTAGGGTTCGGGTTAGGGTTTGAGTTAGGGTTAGGGTTAGGGTTAGGGTTTGGGTTAGGGTTTGAGTTAGGGCCAGGGTTCGGGTTAGTTTTAGGGTTAGGGTTAGGGTTTTGTAGGGTTAGGGTTAGGGTTAGGGTTAGGGGTTCGGGTTCGGGGTTCGGGTTCAGGTTAGGTTTTGGGTTCAAATTCGCGTCAGGTTTAGTGTTCTGGTTCGGGTCAGGTTTCGGTTAGCGTTCGGTTTCGGGTTAAGGTTAGGGTTAGGGTTATGGTTACGGTTCGGGTTAGGGTTAGGGTTAGGTTTAGGGTTAGGGTTTGGTTTAGGATTAGGGTTAGGGTTAGGGTTAGGGTTAGGGTTACTGTTAGGGTTAGGGTTAGGGTTAGGGTTAGGGTGAGGATTAGGGTTAGGGTTAGTGTTCGGGTTAGGGTTAGGTTTCGGGTTAGGGTTACTGTTAGGGTTAGGTTTCGGGTTGGGGTTATGTTTAGGGTTAGAGTTCGGGTTAGGGTGAGGGTTCGTGTTAGGCTTAGGGTTCGGGTTAGAGTTAGGGTTCACGTTATGGTTAGGGTTAGGGTTAGGTTTAGTGTTCACGTTAGGATTAGGGTTAGGGTTAGGTTTCGGGTTTCTGTTCATGTTAGGGTTAGGGTTAGGGTTAGGGTTTGGGGTAGGATTCGGGTGAGGGTTAGGGTTAGGGTTCGGGTTAGGTTTAGGGTTAGGGTTTGGTTTAGGGTTAGGGTTCGGTTAGGGTTAGGGTTAGGTTTAGGGTTTGGTTTATGGTTAGGGTTCGGGTAGGGTTAGGGTTAGGGTTCGGCTTCAGGTTAGGGTTAGGTTTACGGTTAGGGTTTGTTTTAGGTTTAGGGTTCGTGTAGGGTTAGGGTTAGGCTGAGGTTTAGGGTTAGGGTTATGGTTAGGGTTAGGGTTCGGGTTAGGCTGAGGATTAGGGTTAGGGTTAGGTTTAGAATTGGTGTTCGGGTAGGGTTCTGGTTAGGGTTAGGTTTAGGGTTAGGGTTAGGGTTAGGGTTCGAGTTTGGGGTCAGGTTAGGGGTTAGGGTTAGGGTTAGGGTTAGGGTTCGGGTTAGGGTTCACGTTACGCTTAGGGTTAGATTTAGGGTTAGGGTTAGTTTTGGTGGTATGGTTAGGGTTAGGGTTATGTTTCGGGTTAGGGTTAGGATTAGTGTTAGGGTTCTGGTTAGGGCTAGGGTTCTGGTTAGGGTTAGGGTTAGGGTTAGGGTCAGGGTAATGGTCAGGATCAGGCTAAGGGTCTGGGTCAGTGTATAGGGTTTGGGTTCCAGTTAGGGTACGGGTCAGGTAAGAGACCACAGTGCCCAGGCACCGTCTGAGCTCTTCCCTCATCCCGGCGGTTTTGCTAGCAGGAGTTAACCCCAACGAACACAGCCCGGAGACCCCTGGGGCAAAAACGGCTTCCGATGAGCAGTATGCTCTTGCTGTGGAAAACCTATCCCAAATAGGGGTAGCCAGGTAAACAAAATGCAACACACCCAGGTGTAAGAAACAACATTGCCCAGGCATGTTCTAAGCACCTCACCTCGTCCCTGTGCTTTGGGGAGCCGGAGGGACACCCGAGGCCCACGGGCCTGAGACCCGTTTGGCCAAAAGCCGGCTTCCCACGGAAACAGTTTTCCTGAGGTGCAGACCCTCTCACAAGTGGTTGTGGCAAGGTAAAGCAAATGCCATCCACTTCTCTGGAAGAAACCACAGTGCCCAGCCATGTTCTAAGCCCTCCCCTCCTCCCTGGGCTTCTGGCAGCAGGAGTGAAAAGAGAGGAACACAGCCCTGGGACCCTTTGACAGAAACCGGCTTCCCACGAGGAAGTCCTTCACCACGTGCACACATGCTCCCCAGTGCCTGTGGCAAGGTGAAGGAAATGCCATACACTGACCTGGAAGAGGCCACAGGGCCCAGGCACAGTCTGAGCCTTTCCCTCATCCCGGCGGTTTTGCTAGCAGGAGTTCAACCCCAACGAAAACAGCCCGGAGACCCGCAGGGGCCCAAACGGCTTCCGACGAACAATATGCTCTTGCTGTGGAAAACCTATCCCAAGTGGGTGTAGCCAGGTCAACAAAATGCCACACACCAAGGTGGAAGAGACAACATGGCCCAAGCATTGTCTAAGCCCCTCACTTCGTCCCTGTGCTTTGGGGAGCCGGAGGGACACCCGAGGCCCACGGCCCTAAGACCCCTTTGCAAAAAGCCGGCTTCCCACGTTAACAGTTTTCCTGAGGTACAGACCCTCTCACAAGTGGTTGTGGCAAGGTAAAGCAAATGCCGTCCACTTCTCTGGACGAAACCACAGTGCCCAGCCATGTTCTAAGCCCTCCCATCCTCCCTGGGCTTCTGGCAGCAGGAGCGAAAAGAGAGGAGCAGAACACTGGGACCCGTTTGACAGCAACCGGCTTCCCACGAGAACGTCCTACTCCACGTGCAGACATGCTCCCCAGTGCCTGTGGCAAGGTGAAAGAAATGCCATACACTGACCTTGAAGAGACCACAGGGCCCAGGCACAGTCTGAGCCCTTCCCTCATCCCGGCGGTTTTGCTGGCGGGAGTTCAACCCCAAGGAACACAGCCCGGAGAAACTGAGGCAAAAACGGCTTCCGACGAAGAAGAGGTGCTTGCTGTGGAAAACCTATCCCAAGTGGGGGTAGCCAGGTCAACGAAATGCCACACACCCAGGTGTAAGAAACAACATTGCCCAGGCACGGTCTAAGCCCCTCACCTCGTCCCTGTGCTTTGGGGAGCCGGAGGGACACCCGAGGCGCACGGCCCTGAAACCCCTTTGCAAAAAGCCGGCTTCCCACGGAAACAGTTTTCCTGAGGTGCACATCCTATCCCAAGTGGTTGTGGCAAGGTAATGCAAATGCCCTCCACTTCTCTGGAAGAAACCACAGTGCCCAGCCATGTTCTAAGCCCTCCCATCCTCCCTGGGCTTCTGGCAGCAGGAGTGAAAAGAGAGGAGCAGAGCACTGGGACCCGTTTGACAAAAACCGGCTTCCTATGGGAAAGTCTTTGTCCACGTGCAGACATGCTCCCAGGTGCCTGTGGCAAGGGGAAGGAAATGCCATACACTGACCTGGAAGAGACCACAGGGCCCAGGCACAGTCTGAACCCTTCCCTCATCCCGGCAGTTTTGCTAGCAGGAGTTCAACCCCAACGAATACAGCCCGGAGACCCCTGGGGCAAAAACTGCTTCATACGAACAAGAGGTGCTTGCTGTGGAAAACCTATCCCAAGTGGGGGTAGCCAGGTCAACGAAATGCCACACACCCAGGTGTAAGAAACAACATTGCCCAGGCACGGTCTAAGCCCCTCACCTCGTCCCTGTGCTTTGGAGAGCCGGAGGGACACCCGAGGCCCACTGCCCTTAGACCCCTTTGCAAAAAGCCGGCTTCCGACAAAAAGAGTCTTCCTGAGGTGCAGACCCTATCTCAACTGGTTGTGGCAAGGTAATGCAAATGCCCTCCACTTCTCTGGAAGAAACCCCAGTGCCCAGCCATGTTCTAAGCCCTCCCCTCCTCCCTGGGCTTCTGGCAGCAGGAGAGAAAAGAGAGGAGCACAGCCCTGGGACCCTTTGACAGAAACCGGCTTCCCACGAGGAAGTCCTTCTCCACGTGCAGACATGCTCCCCAGTGCCTGTGGCAAGGTGAAGGAAATGCCATAAACTGACCTGAAAGAGACCACAGGGCCCAGGCACAGTCTGAGCCCTTGCCTCATCCCCGCGGTTTTGCTAGCAGGAGTTCCACCACAACGAACTCAGCCCGGAGACCCCCTGGGGCCCAAACGGCTTCCGACGAACAATATGGTCTTGCTGTGGAAAACCTATCCCAAGTGGGTGTAGCCATGTCAACAAAATGCCACACACCAAGGTGGAAGAGACAACATGGCCCAGGCATGGTCTAAGCCCCTCACCTCGTCCCTGTGCTTTGGGGAGCCGGAGGGACAGTCGAGGCCCACGGCCCTGAGACCCCTTTGCAAAAAGCCGGCTTCCCACGGAAACAGTTTTCCTGAGGTGCAGACCCTCTCACAAGTGGTTGTGGCAAGGTAAAGCAAATGCCCTCCACTTCTCTGGAAGAAACGACAGTGCCCAGCCATGTTCTAAGCCCTCCCATCCTCCCTGGGCTTCTGGCAGCAGGAGTGAAAAGAGAGGAGCAGAGCACTGGGACCCGTTTGACAAAAACCGGCTTCCCACGGGAAAGTCTTTCTCCACGTGCAGACATGCTCCCAAGTGCCTGTGGCAAGGGGAAGGAAATGCCATACACTGACCTGGAAGAGACCACAGGGCCCAGGCACAGTCTGAACCCTTCCCTCATCCCGGCAGTTTTGCTAGCAGGAGTTCAACCCCAAGGAACACAGCCCGGAGACCCCTGAGGCAAAAACGGCTTCCGACGAACGAAGGCGCTTGCTGTTGAAAACCTATCCCAAGTGGGGGTAGCCAGGTCAATAAAATGCCACACACCCAGGTGTAAGAAACAACATTGCCCAGGCATGGTCTAAGCCCCTCACCTCGTCCCTGTGCTTTGGGGAGCCGGAGGGACAGCCGAGGCCCATGGCCATGAGAACCCTTTGCAAAAAGCCGGCTTCCCACGGAAACAGCTTTCCTGAGGTGCAGACCCTATCCAAAGGGGTGGTGGCAAGGGAAAAAAATGCCATCTCCTTCTCTGGAAGAAACCCCAGTGCCCAGCCATGTTCTAAGCCCTCCCCTCCTCCCTGGGCTTCTGGCAGCAGGAGTGAAAAGAGAGGAGCACAGTACTGGGATCCGTTTGACAGAAACCGGCTTCCCAGGGGGAAGTCATTCCCCACGTGCAGACATGCTCCCAGGTGCCTGTGGCAAGGGGAAGGAAATGCCATACACTGACCTGGAAGAGACCACAGGGCCCAGGCACAGTCTGAACCCTTCCCTCAACCCGGCGGTTTTGCTAGCAGGAGTTCAACCCCAACGAACACAGCCCGGAGACCCCTGGGGCAAAAACGGCTTCCGACGAACAATAGGTGCTTGCTGTGGAACACCTATCCCAAGTGGGGGAAGCCAGCTCAACAAAATGCCACACAACCAGGTGGAAGAAACAACATTGCCCAGGCATGGTCTAAGCACCTCACCTCGTCTCTGTGCTTTGGAGAGCCGGAGGGACACCCGAGGCCCATGGCCCTGAGGCCCGTTGGGCAGAAAGCCGGCTTCCCACGGAAAAAGCTTTCCTGAGGTGCAGACCCTATCCCAAGGGGTGGTGGCAAGGGAAAGCAAATGCCATCCCCTTCTCTGGAAGAAACCCCAGTGCCCAGCCATGTTCTAAGCCCTCCCATCCTCCCTTGCCTTCTGGCAGCAGGAGTGAAAAGAGAGGAGCACAGCACTGGGACCCTTTGAGAGAAACCGGCTTCCCACGAGGAAGTCCTTCTCCACGTGTAGACATGCTTCCCAGTGCCTGTGGCAAGGGGAAGGAAATGCCATACACTGACCTGGAAGAGACCACAGGGCCCAGGCACAGTCTGAGCCCTTCCCTCATCCCGGCGGTTTTGCTAGCAGGAGTTCAACCCCAAGGAACACAGCCCGGACACCCCCCGGGGCCCAAACGGCTTCCGACGAACAATATGCTCTTGCTGTGGAAAACCTAACCCAAGTGGGGGTAGCAAGGTCAACAAAATGCCACACACCCAGGTGGAAGAAACAACATGGCCCAGGCATGGTCTAAGCCCCTCACCTCGTCCCTGTGCTTTGGGGAGCCGGAGGGACCCCGAGGCCCACGGCCCTGAGGCCCGTTGGGCAGAAAGCCGGCTTCCCACGGAAACAGCTTTCCTAAGGTGCAGACCCTATCCCAAGGGGTGGTGGCAAGGGAAAGCCAATGCCATCCCCTTCTCTGGAAGAAACCCCAGTGCCCAGCCATGTTCTAAGCCCTCCCATCCTCCCTGGGCTTCTGGCAGCAGGATTGAAAAGAGAGGAACACAGCACTGGGACTCTTTGACAGAAACCGGCTTCCAACGAGGAAGTCCTTCTCCCCGTCCAGACATGCTCCCCAGTGCCTGTGGCAAGGTGAAGGAAATGCCATACACTGACCTGGAAGAGACCACAGGGCCCAGGCACAGTCTGAGCCCTTCCCTCATCCCGGCGGTTTTGCTAGCAGGAGTTCAACCCCAACGAACACAGCCCGGAGACCCCTGGGGCCCAAACGCCTTCCGACGAACAATATGCTCTTGCTGTGGAAAACCTATCCCAAGTGGGGGTAGCCAGGTCAACAAAATGCCACACACCAAGAGACAACATGGCCCAGGCATGGTCTAAGCCCCTCACCTCGTCTCTGTGCTTTGGGGAGCCGGAGGGACACCCGAGGCCCACGGCCCTGAGACCCGTTTGGCCAAAAGCCGGCTTCCCACGGAAACAGTTTTCCTGAGGTGCAGACCCTCTCACAAGTGGTTGTGGCAAGGTAAAGCAAATGCCATCCACGACTCTGGAAGAAACCGTAGTGCCCAGCCATGTTCTAAGCCCTCCCATCCTCATGGGCTTCTGGCAGCAGGAGTGAAAAGAGAGGAGCACAGCACTGGGACCCGTTTGACAAAAGCCGGCTTCCCACGAAAAAGTCTTTCTCCACGTGCGGACATCCTCCCAAGTGCTGAGGACATAGTACTGAGACATATTTGGCAGAAACGGGTTCAAATGAAAAATATTTCTTGATGTGCAAACTCTATCTTAATTTGTTGTGGCAAGGTAAAGGATGTGCCATATGCTTATTTGTAAGAAATAACTGGTCCCATGGACGGTCTGAGCCCTAAGATCATCACTGTTCTTTTGGTATCATGAGTTAAAACCGAGGCAAACAGCTGAGAAAATTTGGCAAAAACCGCCTTTCAATGAAATAAATTTTCTCTTTTGCAAACTCTATCATAATTGTTTGTGCCAATGTAAAGAAAATGCCATACGCTTATCTGTAAGAAACAAGTTTCCAGGATCGGTCTGAGCCCTCACATCATCATAGTGATTTCGGTAGCATTAGTTAATCCCAAACAACACGGTATTGAGACACATTTGACAAAAAACCGCTTCCAACGAAAAATATTTTGTTCATGTTGAAACCCTATCATATGTGGTCGTGGCAATGTAAAGAAAATGCCACACCCTTATGTGTAAGAAACAACATTACCCAGGAACAGTCTAAGCCCTAACATCATCACTGTGCTTTTGGTAGCATGAGTGAAACCCGAGGAATACAGCACTTAGACACATTTGGGAAAAACCGGCTTCCAATGAAAACTATTTTCTTAACGTGGAAACCCTATCACAAGGGGTTGTGGAAGGTAAAGTAAAAAAGCGGAGTTCCAACGAGAAATATTTTCTTCACGTAGAAACCCGTTCCTGGGCACTGTTGTTTCTTACACATAAGGGTGTGGCATTTATTTATCTGGCCACAACCACTTACGTTTGGGTTTGAAAGGGAAGAAAATATTATTCATTGGAACGCGATTTTTGCCAAATGTGTCTTAGTGCTGTTTGCCTCCGCTTTAACTCCCGCTCCCAAAAGCACAGTGCTGATATTAAGGCTCAGACTGTTCCAGGGCACTGTTGTTTCTTACAGATAAGCGTATGGCATTTTCTTTACATTGGCACAAACAATTATGGGTTTCGGGTTCGGGTTCGGGTTAGGGGTTTGGGTTCTGGTTCTGGTTCTGGTTCGGGTAGGTTTCAGGTTCGGGTTCGGGTAGGGTTCGGGTTCGGGTAGGGTTCGGTTTCAGTTATGGTTCGGGTTCGGTATCGGTTTCGCTTTCAGTTATGGATTCGGGTTCGGGTTCGGGTTAGGGGTTAGGGTTCGGGTTCGGGTTCTGGTTCGGTATTGGTTTCGCTTTCGAGTATGGATTCGGGTTCGGGTTCGGGTTCGGATTAGGGTTCGGGTTCGGGTTAGGATTAGGGTTCGGGTTCGGGTTCGGGTTCAGGCTCGGGTTAGGGTTCGGGTTAGGGTTCGGGTTCGGGTTCGGGTTAGGGTTCGGTTTAGGGTTAGGGTTCGGGTTACGGTTAGGGTTAGGGTTCGGTTTAGTGTTAGGGTTAGGGTTAGGGTTAGGGTTAGGGTTCGGGTTAGGGTTCGGGTTCGGGTTAGGTTTCGGGTTAGGGTTAGGGTTAGGGTTCGGGTTCGGTTTCGGGTTAGGGGTCGGGTTAGGGTTAGGGTTCGGGTTCGGGTTAGGGTTCGGGTTCGGGTTAGGTTTCGGGTTAGGTTTAGGGTTCAGGTTAGGGTTAGGGTTAGGGTTCGGGTTCGGTTTCGAGTTAGGGTTCGGGTTCGGTTTCGGGTTAGGGGTCGGGTTCGGGTTCGGGTTAGGGTTAGGGTTCGGGATCGGGTTAGGGTTAGGGTTAGGGTTAGGGTTTGGGTTCGGTTTCGGGTTAGGGTTCGGGTTCGCGTTTGGGTTATGGTTCGGGTTCGGGTTCGTTTTCGGTTAGGGTTAGGGTTAGGGTTAGGGTTAGAATTGGTGTTCGGGTTAGGGTTCGTGTTAGGGTTAGGTTTAGGGTTAGGGTTTGGGTTAGGGGTTCGGGTTTGGGGTCAGGTTAGGGGTTCGCGTTCAGGTTCGGGTTCAAGTTCGCATCACGGTCAGTGTTCAGGTTCGGGTCAGGGTTCGGTTTAGGGTTAGGGTCAGGGTCAGGGTCAGGGTTTAGGGTTTAGGGTCAGGGTAAGGGTCAGGGTCAGGTTTAGGGTTAGGGTTAGGGTTATGGTTTGGGTTAGGGTTCGGGTTAGGGTTAGGGTTCGGGTTAGGGTTCGGTTTCGGGTTAAGGTTAGGGTTAGGGTTATGGTTAGGGTTCGCGTTAGCGTTAGGGTTAGGGTTAGGGTTAGGGTTTGGTTTAGGGTTAGGGTTAGGGTTAGGGTTCACGTTAGGGTTAGGTTTAGGGTTAGGGTTAGTTTTCGTGTTAGGGTTAGTGTTAGGGTTAGGTTTCGGGTTCAGGTTCATGTTAAGGTTAGGGTTCGGGTTAGGGTTAGGGTTAGGTTTCGTGTTAGGGTTAGGATTAAGGTTAGGTTTCGGGTTAGGGCTAGGGTTCTGGTTAGGGTTATGGTTCGGTTTAGGGTTAGGGTTTGGGTTAGGGTTCTGTTTCGAGTAGGGTTACGGTTAGGATTCGGGTTCAGGTTCGTGTTAGGCTGAGGGTTAGGGTTAGTGTTAGGTTTAGGTTCGGGTTACGTTTCAGGTTCGGGTTCGAGTAAGGGTTAGGGTAAGGGTTAGGATTAGGAGAGGGTTAGGGTTAGGGTTACTGTTAGGGTTAGGTTTTGGGTTAGGGTTCGTGTTAGGGTACGGTTTAGGGTTAGGGTTCGGGGTAGGGTTAGGTTTAGGGTTATATTTCGGGTATGGTTAGGGTTAGGGTTAGAGTTCTGGTTAGGATTCGGGTTCGGGTTAGGGTTCGGGTTAGGGATAGGGTTCGGGTTCGGGTTAGGGTTCGGGTTAGGGTTTCGGGTTTGGGTTCGTGTTAGGGATTCGGGTTCGGGTTAGGGTTAGGGTTCGGGTTCAGATTCATGTCAGGGTTAGGGTTCGGGTTCCGGTCAGGGTTCGGGTTAGGGTAGGGTCAGGGTCAGGGTCAGGGTTTAGGGTTTAGAGTCAGGGTCAGGGTCAGGGTTAGGTTTGGGGTCAGGGTCAGGTATTAGGGTTTAGGGTTAGGATTAGGGTCAGGGTCATGGTCAGGATCAGGGTCAGGGTCAGTGTCAGGGTTAGGGTTCGTGTTCGGTTGACAGTTCGCGTCGGGTTCCGGTTCGGGTTAGGGATGGGGTTAGGGTTAGTGTTCGGGTTAGGGTTCGGCTTAGGGTTAGGTTTCGGGTAAGGGTTCGGGTTCGGGTTCGGGTTACGGTACGGGTTATGGTTAGGGTTCGGGTTAGGGTTAGGGTTAGGGTCGGGTTAGTTTTAGGGTTAGGGTTAGGGTTAGGGTTACGGTTAGGGTTCGGGTTAGGGTTAGGTTTCAGCTTAGGGTTAGGGTTCTGGTTAGGGTTAGGGTTCGGGTTAGGGTTAGGATCAGGGTCAG
>NW_028273664.1:435000-452500 GCF_024610735.1 Ursus americanus
TAGGGTTAGGGTTTGGATTCAGGTTCGGGTTCTCATTAGGGTTAGGGTTAGGGTTAGGGTTCGGGTTAGGGTTAGGGTTCGGGTTATGTTTTAGGGTTAGGGTTAGTGTTCGGGTTCGGGTTAGGGTTAGGGTTAGGTTTCAGGTTAGGCATAGGGTTAGGGTTAGGGTCGGGTTAGGTTTAGTGTTCGGCTTAGGGTTACGGTTAGGGTTAGGGTTCGGGTTCGGTTTTGGGTTAGGTTTAGGGTTAGGGTTAGGGTTCGGGTTAGGGTTAGGGTTCGGGTTAGGATTCGGGTTAGGTTTCGGGTTAGGGTTAGGGTTAGGGTTAGGGTTAGGGTTAGGGTTTAGGTTAGGATTCGGGTGAGGGTTAGGGTTAGGGTTCGGGTTAGTTAGGGTTAGGGTTAGGGTTAGGGTTCGGGTTAGGGTTAGGGTTAGGGTCGGGTTAGTTTTAGGGTTAGGGTTAGGGTTAGGGTTACGGTTAGGGTTCGGGTTAGGGTTAGGGTTCTGGTTAGGGTTAGGGTTCGGGTTAGGGTTAGGATCAGGGTCAGGGTTTAGGGATTAGGGTCAGTGTCAGGGTCAGCGTTAGGTTTAGGGTGAGGGTCAAGGTTAGGGTTAGGGTCAGGGTCAGGTTTTAGGGTTTGGGGTTAGGGTTAGGTTCAGGGTTAGGATTAGGGTTAGGGTTAGGGTTAGGGTTCGGGTTCGGTTTAGGCTTAGGGTTAGGGTTTGTGTTCGGGTTAGGGTTAGGTTTAGGGTTAGGGTTAGGCTGAGGTTTAGGGTTAGGGTTAGGGTTAGGGTTCGGGTTAGGCTGACGTTTAGTGTTAGGGTTAGGGTTTGGTTTAAGGTTAGGGTTCGGGTTCAAGTTCACGTCAGGGTTAGTGTTCGGGTTAGGGTTAGGGTAAGGGTTAAGTTAGGGTTAGAATTCGGATTCGGGTTAGGCTGAGGGTTAGGGTTAGGTTTAGGGTCCTTTTAGGGTTCAGGTTAGGGTTAGCGTTCGATTTAGGACTAGGGTTCGGGTTAGGGTTACGGTTCAGTTTAGGGTTAGGGTTCGGGTAAGGGTTCGGGTTCGGGTTAGGGTACGGGTTAGGGTTAGGGTTAGGGTTAGGGTTCGGGTTCGGGTTAGGGTTAAGTTAGGGTTAGGGTTAGGGTTAGGGTTAGGGTTCGGGTTAGGGTTTGAGTTAGGGTTAGGGTTAGGGTTAGGGTTAGGGTTACGATTCGGTTTAGGGTTAGCGTTCGGGTTAGGGTTACGGTTAGGGTTAGGGTTAGGGTTCGGGTTAGGGTTAGGTTAGGGTTAGGGTTAGGGTTAGGGTTAGAGTTCGGGTTAGGGTTCGGGTTAGGGTTAGGTTTTGGATTCGGGTTCGGGTTCGCGTTAGGGTTAGGGTTAGGGTTCGGGTTAGGGTTAGTGTTCGGGTTCCGATTATGGTTAGGGTTAGGGTTAGGGTTAGGGTTAGGGTTACGGTTAGGGTTAGGGTTAGGGTTAGGTTTAGGGTTACTGTTCGGGTTAGGGTTAGGGTTACGGTTAGGGTTTGGGTTAGGGTTAGGTTTCGGATAGGGTTAGGGTTAGGGTTAGGGTTAGGGTTAGGGTTAGGGTTAGGATTAGGGTTAGTGTTCGCGTTAGGGTTACGGTTAGGGTTTGGGTTAGAGTTAGGGTTTGGATAGGGTTAGGGTTAGAGTTAGGGCTCAGATTCGGGGTAGGGTTAAGTTTAATGTTAGTGTTAGAGTCAGGGTTAGGGTTAGCGTTCGTGTTAGGGTTCGGGTGAGGGTTAGGGTTAGGGTTAGGGTTAGGGTTAGGGTTCGGGTAAGGGTTCGGGTTAGGTTTCGGGTTGATGTTCGCGTCAGGGTTAGTGTTCAGGTTCGGGTCAGGGTTCGGGTTAGGGTGAGGGTCAGGGTCAGTGTCAGGGTTTAGGGTTTAGGGTCAGGGTCAGGGTCAGGTTTAAGGTTAGGTTCAGGGTCAGGTTTGAGGGTTTAGGGTGAGGGTTAGGGTCAGGGTCATGGTCAGGGTCAGGGTTAGGTATCGTGATTAGGGTTCGGGTCAGGTTCGGGTTCGGTTTAGGGATAGGGTTCGGGTTAGGGTTCGGGTGAGGGTTCGCATTAGGGTTTGGGTTCATGTAAGGGTTCGGGTTAGGGTTAGGCTTAGGGTTAGGTGTTTGGTTTCGGGTTCAGGTTCGGGGTTTGGGTACGGGGTCAGGTTCGCGTCAGGGTTAGGCTTCAGGTTCCGGTCAGGGTTCGGGTTAGGGTTAGGGTCAGGGTCAGTGTCAGGGTTAGGGTTAGGGTCAAGGTCAGTGTTTAGGGATTAGGGTTAGGGTGAGGGTACGGGTTAGGGTTAGGGTTACGGTTAGGGTTCGGGTTAGGGTTAGGGTTTGGGTTAGGGTTAGGGTTCGGGGAGGGTTAGGGTTAGGGTTCGGGTTAGGGTTTGAGTTAGGGTTAGGGTTAGGGTTCGGGTTAGGGTTTGAGTTAGGGCCAGGGTTCGGGTTAGTTTTAGGGTTAGGGTTAGGGTTCTTGTAGGGTTAGGGTTAGGGTTGGGGTTAGGGGTTCGGGTTCGGGGTTCGGGATCGGGTTAGGTTTTGGGTTCAAATTCGCGTCAGGTTTAGTGTTCTGGTTCGGGTTAGGTTTCGGTTAGCGTTCGGTTTCGGGTTAGGGTTAGGGTTAGGGTTAGGGTTAGGGTTCACGTTATGGTTAGGGTTAGGGTTAGGTTTAGTGTTCGTGTTAGGGTTAGGGTTAGGGTTAGGTTTCGGGTTTCTGTTCATGTTAGGGTTAGGGTTAGGGTTAGGGTTTGGGGTAGGATTCGGGTGAGGGTTAGGGTTAGGGTTCGGGTTAGGTTTAGGGTTAGGGTTTGGTTTAGGGTTAGGGTTCGGGTAGGGTTACGGTTAGGTTTAGGGTTTGGTTTACGGTTAGGGTTCGGGTAGGGTTAGGGTTAGGGTTCGGCTTCAGGTTAGGGTTAGGTTTACGGTTAGGGTATGTTTTAGTGTTAGGGTTCGGGTAGGGTTAGGGTTAGGCTGATGTTTAGGGTTAGGGTTATGGTTAGGGTTAGGGTTCGGGTTAGGCTGAGGGTTAGGGTTAGGGTTAGGTTTCGGGTTAGGGTTAGGATTAGTGTTAGGGTTCGGGTTAGGGCTAGGGTTCTGGTTAGGGTTAGGGTTAGGGTTAGGGTCAGGGTAATGGTCAGGATCAGGCGAAGGGTCTGGGTCAGGGTATAGGGTTTGGGTTCCAGTTAGGGTACGGGTCGGGTAAGAAACCACAGTGCCCAGGCACCGTCTGAGCTCTTCCCTCATCCCAGCGGTTTTGCTAGCAGGAGTTCAACCCCAAAGAACCCAGCACGGAGACACCTGGGGCAGAAACGGCTTCCGACAAGCAATATGCTCTTGCTGTGGAAAACCTATCCCAAGTGGGGGTAGCCAGGTAAACAAAATGGAACACACCCAAGTGTAAGAAAAAATATTTCCCAGGCGTGGTCTAAGCATCTCAACGCGTCCCTGTGGTTTGGGGAGCCGGAGGGACACCCGAGTTCCACGGCTCTGAGACAAGTTTGGCCAAAAGCCGGCTTCCCATGGAAAAAGTTTTCCTGAGGTGCAGACCCTCTCCCAAGTGGTTGTGGCAACGTAAAGCAAAAGCCATCCACTTCTCTGGAAGAAACCACTGTGCCCAGCCATGTTTTAAGCTCTCCCATCCACACTGGGCTTCTGGCAGCAGGAGGGAAAAGAGAGGAGCACAGCACTGGGACCCGTTTGACAAAAACCGGCTTCCTATGGGAAAGTCTTTCTCCACGTGCAGACATGCTCCCAGGTGCCTGTGGCAAGGTGAAGGAAACGCACCACACTGACCTGGAAGAGACCACAGGGCCCAGGCACAGTCTGAACCCTTCCCTCATACGGCGGTTTTGCTAGCAGGAGTTCAACCCCAACGAACACAGCCCGCAGACCCCTGAGGCAAAAACGGCTTCCGACGAACAAGAGGTGCTTGCTGTGGAAAACCTATCCCAAGTGGGGGTAGCCAGGTCAACAAAATGCCACACAACCAGGTGGAAGAAACAACATGGCCCAGGCATGGTCTAAGCCCCTCACCTCGTCCCTGTGCTTTGGGGAACCGGAGGGACAGCCGAGGCCCACGGCCCTGAGAACCCTTTGCAAAAAGCCGGCTTCCCACGGAAACAGTTTTCCTGAGGTGCAGACCCTATCCCAAGGGGTGGTGGCAAGGGAAAAAAATGCCATCTCCTTCTCTGGAAGAAACCCCAGTGCCCAGCCAAGTTCTAAGCCCTCCCCTCCTCCCTGGGCTTCTAGCAGCAGGAGTGAAAAGAGAGGATGACAGCACTGGGACGCTTTGATAGAAACCGGCTTCCACGAGGAAGTCATTCTCCACGCGCAGACATGCTCCCCAGTGCCTGTGGCAAGGTGAAGGAAATACCATACACTGACCTGGAAGAGACCACAGGGCCCAGGCACAGTCTGAGCCCTTCCCTCATCCCGGCGGTTTTGCTAGCAGGAGTTCCACCACAAGGAACACAGCCCGGAGACCCCCTGGGGCCCAAACGGCTTCTGACGAACAATATGCTCTTGCTGTGAAAAACCTATCCCAAGAGGGGGTAGCCAGGTCAACAAAATGGCACACACCCAGGTGGAAGAGACAACTAGGCCCAGGCATGGTCTAACCCCTCACCTCCTCTCTGTGCTTTGGGGAGCCGGAGGGACCCCCGAAGCCCACGGACCTGAGACCCGTTTGGCAGAAAGCCGGCCTCCCACGGAAACAGCTTTCCTGAGTTGCAGACCCTATCCCAAGGGGTGGTGGTAAGGGAAAGCAAATGCCATCTCCTCCTCTGCAATAAACCCCAGTGCCCAGCCATGTTCTAAGCCCTCCCCTCCTCCCTGGGCTTCTAGCAACAGGAGTGAAAAGAGAGGAGGACAGCACTGGGACGCTTTGACAGAAACCGGCTTCCACGAGGAAGTGCTTCTCCACGTGCAGACATGCTCCCCAGTGCCTGTGGCAAGGTGAAGGAAATACCATACACTGACCTGGAAGAGACCACAGGGCCCAGGCACAGTCTGAGCCCTTCCCTCATCCCGGCGGTTTTGCTAACAGGAGTTCCACCACAACGAACACAGCCCGGAGACCCCCTGGGGCCCAAACGGCTTCGAACAAACAATATGCTCTTGCTGTGGAAAACCTATCCCAAGTGGGGGAAGCCAGGTCAACAAAATGCCACACACACAGGTGTAAGAAACAACATGGCCCTGGCATGGTCTAAGCCCCTCACCTCGTCCCTGTGCTTTGGGAGCCAGGGACACCCGAGGCCCACGGCCCTGAAACCCCTTTGCAAAAAGCCGCCTTCCCACGGAAACAGTTTTCCTGAGGTGCAGACCCTCTCACAAGTGGTTGTGGCAAGGTAAAGCAAATGCCCTCCACTTCTCTGGAAGAAACCACAGTGCCCAGCCATGTTCTAAGCCCTCCCATCCTCCCTGGGCTTCTGACAGCAGGAGTGAAAATAGAGGAGCAGGGCACTGGGACCCCTTTGACAAAAACCGGCTTCCCATGGGAAAGTCTTTCTCCACGTGCAGACATGCTCCCCAGTGCCTGTGGCAAGGGGAAGGAAATGCCATACACTGACCTGGAAGAGACCACAGGGCCCAGGCACACTCTGAACACTTCCCTCATCCCGGCGGTTTTGCTAGCAGGAGTTCAACCCAAACGAACACAGCCCGGAGAGCCCTGGGGCGAAAACGGCTTCCGACGAACAATAGGTGCTTGCTGGGGAAAACCTATCCCAAGTGGGGGTAGCCAGGTCAACAAAATGCCACACACACGGGTGTAAGAAACAACATTGCCCAGGTAAGGTCTAAGCCCCTCACCTCGTCCCTGTGCTTTGGGGAGCCGGAGGGACACCCGAGGCCCACGGCCCTGAGACCCCTTTGCAAAAAGCCGCCTTCCCACGGAAACAGTTTTCCTGAGGTGCAGACCCTCTCACAAGTGGTTGTGGTAAGGTAAAGCAAATGCCCTCCACTTCTCTTGAAGAAACCACAATACCCAGCCATGTTCTAAGCCCTCCCATCCTCCCTGGGCTTCTGGCAGCAGGAGTGAAAAGAGAGGAGCAGGGCACTGGGACCCGTTTGACAAAAACCGGCTTCCCACGGGAAAGTCTTTCTCCACTTGCAGACATGCTCCCAGGTGCCTGTGGCAAGGGGAAGGAAATGCCATACACTGACCTGGAAGAGACCACAGGGCCCAGGCACAGTCTGAACCCTTCCCTCATCCCGGCGGTTTTGCTAGCAGGAGTTCACCCCAACGAACACAGCCCGGAGACCCCTGGGGCAAAAACGGCTTCTGAGGAACAATAGGTGCTTGCTGGGGAAAACCTATCCCAAGTGGGGGTAGCCAGGTCAACAAAATGCCACACACACAGGTGTAAGAAACAACATTGCCCAGGTAAGGTCTAAGCCCCTCACCTCGTCCCTGTGCTTTGGGGAGCCGGAGGGACACCCGAGGCCCACGGCCCTGAGACCCCTTTGCAAAAAGCCGCCTTCCCACGGAAACAGTTTTCCTGAGGTGCAGACCCTCTCAGAAGTGGTTGTGGCAAGGTAAAGCAAATGCCCTCCACTTCTCTGGAAGAAACCACAGTGCCCAGCCATGTTCTAAGCCCTCCCATCCTCCCTGGGCTTCTGGCAGCAGGAGTGAAAAGAGAGGAGCAGGGCACTGGGACCCATTTGACAAAAACCGGCTTCCCACGGGAAAGTCTTTCTCCACGTGCAGACATGCTCCCAGGTGCCTGTGGCAAGGGGAAGGAAATGCCATACACTGACCTGGAAGAGACCACAGGGCCCAGGCACAGTCTGAACCCTTCCCTCATCCCGGCGGTTTTGCTAGCAGGAGTTCACCCCAACGAACACAGCCCGGAGACCCCTGGGGCAAAAACGGCTTCCGACGAACAAGAGGTGCTTGACTGGAAAACCTATCCCAAGTGGGGGTAGCCAGGTCAACAAAATGCCACACACCCAGGTGTAAGAAACCACATGGCCCAGGCACGGTCTAAGCCCCTCACCTCGTCCCTGTGCTTTGGGGAGCCGGAGGGACAGCCGAGCCCCACGGCCCTGAGCCCCCTTTGCAAAAAGCCGGCTTGCCACGGAAAGAGTTTTCCTGAGGTGCACACCCTATCCCAAGTGGTTGTGGCAAGGTAATGCAAATGCCCTCCACTTCTCTGGAAGAAATCACAGTGCCCAGCCATGTTCTAAGCCCTCCCATCCTCCCTGGGCTTCTGGCAGCAGGAGTGAAAAGAGAGGAGCAGAGCACTGGGAACCGTTTGACATAAACCGGCTTCCCACGGGAAAGTCTTTCTCCACGTGCAGACATGCTCCCAGGTGCCTGTGGCAAGGGGAAGGAAATGCCATACACTGACCTGGAAGAGACCACAGGGCCCAGGAACAGTCTGAACCCTTCCCTCATCCCGGCGGTTTTGCTAGCAGGAGTTCAACCCCAACAAACACAGCCCGGAGACCCCTGGGGCAAAAACGGCTTCCGACGAACAAGAGGTGCTTCCTGTGGAAAACCTATCTCACGTGGGAGTAGCCAGGTCAACGAAATGCCACACACCAAGGTGTAAGAAACAACATTGCCCAGGCACGGTCTAAGCCCCTCACCTCGTCCCTGTGCTTTGGGGAGCCAGAGGGACACCTGAGGCCTACGGCCCTGAGACCCCTTTGCAAAAAGCCGCCTTCCCACGTAAACAGTTTTCCTGAGGTGCAGACCCTCTCACAAGTGGTTGTGGCAAGGTAAAGCAAATGCCCTCCACTTCTCTGGAAGAAACCACAGTGCCCAGCCATGTTCTAAGCCCTCCCATCCTCCCTGGGCTTCTGGCAGCAGGAGTGAAAAGAGAGGAGCAGGGCACTGGGACCCGTTTGACATAAACCGGCTTCCCACGGGAAAGTCTTTCTCCACGTGCAGACATGCTCCCAGGTGCCTGTGGCAAGGGGAAGGAAATGCCATACACTGCCCTGGAAGAGACCACAGGGCCCAGGCACATTGTGAACCCTTCCCTCATCCCGGCAGTTTTGCTAGCAGGAGGTCCCCAACGAACACAGCCCGGAGACGCCTGCGGCAAAAACGGCTTCTGACGAACAATAGGTGCTTGCTGTGGAAAACCTATCCCAAGTGGGGCTAGCGAGGTCAACGAAATGCCACACACCCAGTTGTAAGAAACAACATTTCCCAGGCACCGTCTAAGCCCCTCACCTCATCCCTGTGCTTTGGGGAGCCGGAGGGACAGCCGAGCCCCACGGCCCTGAGCCCCCTTTGCAAAAAGCCGGCTTCCCACGGAAACAGTTTTCCTGAGGTGCACACCCTATCCCAAGTGGTTGTGGCAAGGTAATGCAAATGCCCTCCACTTCTCTGGAAAAACCACAGTGCCCAGCCATGTTCTAAGCCCTCCCATCCTCCCTGGGCTTCTGGCAGCAGGAGTGAAAAGAGAGGAGCAGAGCACTGGGACCCGTTTGACAAAAACCGGCATCCCACGGGAAAGTCTTTCTCCACATGCAGACATGCTCCCAGGTGCCTGTGACAAGGGGAAGGAAATGACATACACTCACCTGGAAGAGACCACAGGGCCCAGGCACAGTCTGAACCCTTAGCTCATCCCGGCGGCTTTGCTAGCAGGAGTTCAACCCCAACGAACACAGCCCGGAGACCCCTGGGGCAAAAACGGTTTCCGACGAACAAGAGGTGCTTGCTGTGGAAAATCTATCCCAAGTGGGGTAGCCAGGTCAACAAAATGCCACACACCCAGGTGTAAGATACAACATTGCCCAGGCACGGTCCAAGCCCCTCACCTCGTCCCTGTGCTTTGGGGAGCCGGAGGGACAGCCGAGGCCCACGGCCCTGAGACCCCTTTGCAAAAAGCCGGCTTCCCACCGAAACAGTTTTCCTGAGATGCAGACCCTATCCCAAGAGGTTGTGGCCAGGTAAAGCAAATGCCCTCCACTTCTCTGGAAGAAACCACAGTGCCCAGCCATGTTCTAAGCCCTCCCATCCTCCCTGGGCTTCTGGCAGCAGGAATGAAAAGAGAGGAGCAGAGCACTGGGACCCGTTTGACAAAAACCGGCTTCCCACGGGAAAGTCTTTCTCCACATGCAGACATGCTCCCCAGTGCCTGTGGCAAGGGGAAGGAAATGCCATACACTGACCTGGAAGAGACCACAAGGGCCCAGGCACAGTCTGAACCCTTCCCTCATCCCGGCGGTTTTGCTAGTAGGAGTTCAACCCCAACGAACACAGCTCGGAGACCCTGAGGCAAAAATGGCTTCCGACGAACAAGAGGTGCTTGCTGTGGAAAACCTATCCCAAGTGGGGGTTGCCAGGTCAACAAAATGCCACACACCCAGGTGTAAGAAACAACATTGCCCAGGCACGGTCTAAGCCCCTCACCTCGTCCCTGTGCTTTGGGGAGCCGGACGGAGACCCGAGGCCCACGGCCCTGAGACCCCTTTGCAAAAAGCCGGCTTCCCACGGAAACAGTTTTCCTGAGGTACAGACCCTCTCCCAAGTGGTTGTGGCAAGGTAAAGCAAATGCCCTCCATTTCTCTGGAAGAAACCACAGTGACCAGCGATGTTCTAAGCCCTCCCATCCTCCCTGGGCTTCTGGCAGCAGGAGTGAAAAGAGAGGAGCAGGGCACTGGGATCCGTTTGACAAAAACCGGCTTCCCAAGGGAAAGTCTTTCTCCACGTGCAGTCATGTTCCCAGGTGCCTGTTGCAAGGGGAAGGAAATGCCATACAATGACCTGGAAGAGACCACAGGGCCCAGGCACAGTCTGAACCCTTCCCTCATCCCGGCGGTTTTGCTAGCAGGAGTTCAACCCCAACGAACACAGCCCGGAGACCCCTGGGGCAAAACGGCTTCCGACGAACAAGAGGTGATTGCTGAGGAAAACCTTTCCCAAGTGGGAGTAGCCAGGTCAACAAAATGCCACACACCCAGGTGTAAGAAACAACATTGCCCAGGCACGGTCCAAGCCCCTCACCTCGTCCCTGTGCTTTGGGGAGCCGGAGGGACACCCGAGTCCCACGGCCCTGAGACCCCTTTGCAAAAAGCCGGCTTCCCACCGAAACAGTTTTCCTGAGGTGCAGACCCTATCCCAAGTGGCAGTGGCAAGGTAATGCAAATGCCCTCCACTTCTCTGGAAGAAACCACAGTGCCCAGCCATGTTCTAAGCCCTCCCATCCTCCCTGGGCTTCTGGCAGCAGGAGGGAAAAGAGAGGAGCAGAGCACTGGGACCCGTTTGACAAAAACCGGCTTCCCACGGGAAAGTCTTTCTCCACGTGCAGACATGCTCCCAGGTGCCTGTGGCAAGGGGATGGAAATGCCATACACTGACCTGGAAGAGACCACAGGGCCCAGGACCAGTCTGAACCCTTCCCTCTTCCCGGCGGTTTTGCTAGCAGGAATTCAAACCCAAGAACACAGCCCGAGACCCCTGGGGCAAAAACGGGTTCCGAGAACAAGAGGTGCTTGCTGTGGAAAACCTATCCCAAGTGGGGGTAGCCAGGTCAACAAAATGCCACACACCCAGGTGTAAGAAACAACATTGCCCAGGCACGGTCTAAGCTCCTCACCTCGTCCCTGTGCTTTGGGGAGCCAGAGGGACAGCCGAGGCCCACGGCCCTGAGACCCCTTTGCAAAAAGCCGGCTTCCCACGGAAACAGTTTTCCTGAGGTACAGACCCTCTCCCAAGTGGTTGTGGCAAGGTAAAGCAAATGCCCTCCACTTCTCTGGAAGAAACCACAGTGCCCAGCCATGTTCTAAGCCCTCCAATCCTCCCTGGGCTTCCCGCAGCAGGAGTGAAAAGAGAGGAGCAGGGCACTGGGACCCGTTTGACAAAAACCGGCTTCCCAAGGGAAAGTCTTTCTCCACGTGCAGACACGTTCCCAGGTGCCTGTGGCAAGGGGAAGGAAATGCCATACACTGACCTGGAAGAGACCACAGGGCCCAGGCACAGTAGGAACCCTTCCCTCATCCCGGCAGTTTTGCTAGCAGGAGTTCAACCCCAACGAACACAGCCCGGAGACCCTGAGGCAAAAACGGCTTCAGTCGAACAAGAGGTGCTTTCTGTGGAAAACCTATCCCAAGTGGGAGTAGCCAGGTCAACAAAATGCCACACACGCAGGTGTAAGAAACAACATTGCCCAGGCACGGTCTAAGCTCCTCACCTCGTCCCTGTGCTTTGGGGAGCCGGAGGGACAGCCGAGCCCCACGGCTCTGAGACCCCTTTGCAAAAAGCCGGCTTCCCACGGAAAGACTTTTCCTGAGGTGCAGACCCTATCCCAAGTGGTTGTGGCAAGGTAAAGCAAATGCCCTCCACTTCTCTGGAAGAAACCACAGTGCCCAGCCATGTTCTAAGCCCTCCCATCCTCCCTGGGCTTCTGGCAGCAGGAGTGAAAAGAGAGGAGCAGAGCACTGGGACCCGTTTGACAAAACCGGCTTCCCACGGGAAAGTCTTTCTCCATGTCCAGACATGCTCCCAGGTGCCTGTGGCAAGGGGAAGGAAATGCCATACACTGACCTGGAAGAGACCACAGGGCCCAGGCACAGTCTGAGCCTTTCCCTCATCCCGGCGGTTTTGCTAGCAGGAGTTCAACCCCAAGGAACACAGCCCGGAGACCCCCTGGGGCCCAAACGGCTTCCGACGAACAATATGCTCTCGCTGTGGAAAACCTATCCCAAGTGGGGGTAGCCTGGTCAACAAAATGCCACACACCCAGGTGGAAGAAACAACATGGCCCAGGCATGGTCTAAGCCCCTCACCTCGTCCCTGTGCTGTGCGGAGACGGAGGGACTCCCGAGGCCCACGGCCCTGAGGCCCGTTAGGCAGAAAGGCGGCTTCCCAAGGAAACAGCTTTCCTGAGGTGCAGACCCTATCCCAAGGGGTGGTGGCAAGGGAAAGCAAATGCCCTCCACTTCTCTGGAAGAAACCACAGTGCCCAGCCATGTTCTAAGCCCTCCCCTCCTCCCTGGGCTTCTGGCAGCAGGAGAGAAAAGAGAGGAGCACAGCACTGGGACCCTTTGACAGAAACCGGCTTCCCACGAGGAAGTCCTTCTCCACGTGCAGACATGCTTCCCAGTGCCTGTGGCAAGGTGAAGGAAATGCCATGCACTAACCTGGAAGAGACCACAGGGCGCAGGCACAGTCTGAGCCCTTCCCTCATCCCAGCGGTTTTGCTAGCAGGAGTTCAACCCCAAGGAACACAGCCCGGAGACACCCTGGGGCCCAAACGGCTTCCGACAAACAATATGCTCTTGCTGTGGAAAACCTATCCCAAGTGGGGGTAGCCAGGTCAACAAAATGCCACACACCCAGGTGGAAGAAACAACATGGCCCAGGCATGGTCTAAGCCCCTCACCTCGTCCCTGTGCTTTGGGGAGCCGGAGGGACAGCCGAGGCCCACGGCCCTGAGACCCCTTTGCAAAAAGCCGGCTTCCCACCGAAACAGTTTTCCTGAGGTGCAGACCCTCTCACAAGTGGTTGTGGCAAGGTAAAGCAAATGCCCTCCACTTCTCGGGAAGAAACCACAGTGCCCAGCCATGTTCTAAGCCCTCCCATCCTCCCTGGGCTTCTGGCAGCAGGAGTGAAAAGAGAGGAGCAGAGCACTGGGACCCGTTTGAAAAAAACCGGCTTCCCACGGGAAAGTCTTTCTCCACGTGCACACATGCTCCCAGGTGCCTGTGGCAAGGGGAAGGAAATGCCATACACTGACCTGGAAGAGACCACAGGGCCCAGGCACAGTCTGAACCCTTCCCTCATCCCGGCGGTTTTGCTAGCAGGAGTTCAACCCCAAGGAACACAGCCCGGAGACCCCTGAGGCAAAAACGGCTTCCGACGAACGAAGGCGCTTGCTGTTGAAAACCTATCCCAAGTGGGGGTAGCCAGGTCAATAAAATGCCACACACCCAGGTGTAAGAAACAACATTGCCCAGGCATGGTCTAAGCCCCTCACCTCGTCCCTGTGCTTTGGGGAGCCGGAGGGACAGCCGAGGCCCACGGCCCTGAGAACCCTTTGCAAATGGCCGGCTTCCCACGGAAACAGCTTTATTGATGTGCAGACCCTACCCAAGGGGTGGTGGCAAGGGAAAAAAATGCCATCTCCTTCTCTGGAAGAAACCCCAGTGCCCAGCCATGTTCTAAGCCCTCCCCTCCTCCCTGGGCTTCTGGCAGCAGGAGTGAAAAGAGAGGAGCAGAGCACTGGGACCCGTTTGACAAAAACCGGCTTCCCACGGGAAAGTCTTTCTCCACGTGCAGACATGCTCCCAGGTGCCTGTGGCAAGGGGAAGGAAATGCCATACACTGACCTGGAAGAGACCACAGGGCCCAGGCACAGTCTGAGCCTTTCCCTCATCCCGGCGGTTTTGCTACCAGGAGTTTAACCCCAACGAACACAGCCCGGAGACCCGCTGGGGCCCAAACGGCTTCCGACGAACAATATGCTCTTGCTGTGGAAAACCTATCCCAAGTGGGTATAGCCAGGTCAACAAAATGCCACACACCAAGGTGGAAGAGACAACATGGCCCAAGCATAGTCTAAGCCCCTACCTCGTCTCTGTGCTTTGGGGAACAGGAGGGACCCCCAAGGCACACGGCCCTGAGGCCCGTTGGGCAGAAAGCCGGCCTACCACGGAAAAGCTTTCCTGAGGTGCAGACCCTATCCCAAGGGGTGGTGGCAAGGGAAAAAAATGCCATCTCCTTCTCTGGAAGAAACCCCAGTGCCCAGCCATGTTCTAAGCCCTCCCCTCCTCCCTGGGCTTCTGGCAGCAGGAGTGAAAAGAGAGGAACACAGCACTGGGACCCGTTTGACAGAAACCGGCTTCCCCCGAGGAAGTCCTTCTCCACGGGCAGACATGCTCCCCAGTGCCTGTGGCAAGGTGAAGGAAATACCATACACTGACCTGGAAGAGACCACAGGGCCCAGGCACAGTCTGAGCCCTTCCCTCATCCCGGCGGTTTTGCTAGCAGGAGTTCAACCCCAACGAACACAGCCCGGAGCCCCCTGGGGCCCAAACGTCTTCCGAGGTACAATATGCTCTTGTTGTGGAAAACCTATCCCAAGTGGGGGTAGCCAGGTCAACAAAATGCCACACACCCAGGTGGAAGAAACAACATGGCCCAGGCATAGTCTAAGCCCCTCACCGCGTCCCTGTGCTTTGGGGAGCCGGAGGGACCCCCAAGGCCCACGGCCCTGAGGCCCGTTGGGCAGAAAGCCGGCTTCATAAGGAAACAGCTTTCCTGAGGTGCAGACCTATCCCAAGGGGTGGTGGCGAGGGAAAGCAAATGCCATCCCCTTCTCTGGGAGAAACGACAGTGCCCAGCCATGTTCTAAGCCCTCCCCTCCTCCCTGGGCTTCTGGCAGCAGGAGAGAAAAGAGAGGAGCACAGCACTGGGACCCTTTGACAGAAACCGGTTTCCCACGAGGAAGTCCTTCTCCACTTGCAGACATGCTTCCCAGTGCCTGTGGCAAGGTGAAGGAAATGCCATACACTGACCTGGAAGAGACCACAGGGCCCAGGCACAGTCTCAGCCTTTCCCTCATACCGGCGGTTTTGCTAGCAGGAGTTCAACCCCAAGGAACACAGCCCGGAGACCCCCTGGGGCCCAAACGGCTTCCGACGAACAATATGTTCTTGCTGTGGAAAACCTATCCCAAGTGGGGTTAGCCTGGTCAACAAAATGCCACACACCCAGGTGGAAGAAACAACATGGCCCAGGCATGGTCTAAGCCCCTCACCTCGTCCCTGTGTTGTGGGGAGCCGGAGGGACCCCCGAGGCCCACGGCCCTGAGGCCCGTTGGGCAGAAAGCCGGCTTCCCAAGGAAACAGCTTTCCTCAGGTGCAGACCCTCTCCCAAGGGGTGGTGGCAAGGGAAAGCAAATGCCATCCCCTTCTCTGGAAGAAACCCCAGTGCCCAGCCATTTTCTAAGCCCTCCCCTCCTCCCTGGGCTTCTGGCAGCAGGAGAGAAAAGAGAGGAGCACAGCACTAGGACCCTTTGACAGAAACCGGCTTCCCACGAGGAAGTCCTTCTCCACGTGCTGACATGCTTTCCAGTGCCTGTGGCAAGGTGAAGGAAATGCCATGAACTGACCTGGAAGAGACCACAGGGCCCAGGCACAGTCTGAGCCCTTCCCTCATCCCAGTGGTTTTGCTAGCAGGAGTTCAACCCCAAGGAACACAGCCCGGAGACCCCCTGGGGCCCAAACGGCTTCCGAGGAACAATATGCTCTTGCTGTGGAAAACCTATCCCAAGTGGGGGTAGCCAGGTCAATAAAATGCCACACACCCAGGTGGAAGAAACAACATGGCCCAGGCATGGTCTAAGCCCCTCACCTCGTCCCTGTGCTTTGGGGAGCCGGAGTGACAGCCGAGGCCCACGGCCCTGAGACCCCTTTGCAAAAAGCCGGCTTCCCACGGAAACAGCTGTCCTGAGGTGCAGACCCTATCCCAAGTGGTTGTGGCAAGGTAAAGCAAATGCCCTCCACTTCTCTGGAAGAAACCACAGTGCCCAGCCATGTTCTAAGCCCTCCCCTCCTCCCTGGGCTTCTGGCAGCAGGAGTGAAAAGAGAGGAGCACAGTACTGGGATCCGTTTGACAGAAACCGGCTTCCCAGGGGGAAGTCCTTCCCCACGTGCAGACATGCTCCCAGGTGCCTGTGGCAAGGGGAAGGAAATGCCATACACTGACCTGGAAGAGACCACAGGGCCCAGGCACAGTCTGAGCCCTTCCCTCATCCCGGCGGTTTTGCTAGCAGGAGTTCAACCCCAACGAACACAGCCCGGAGACCCCATGGGGCCCAAACGGCTTCCGACAAACAATATGCTCTTACTGTGGAAAACCTATCCCAAGTGGGTGTAGCCAGGTCAACAAAATGCCACACAACCAGGTGGAAGAAACAACATTGCCCAGGCATGGTCTAAGCACCTCACCTCGTCTCTGTGCTTTGGAGAGCCGGAGGGACACCCGAGGCCCACGGCCCTGAGGCCCGTTGGGCAGAAAGCCGGCTTCCCACGGAAAAAGCTTTCCTGAGGTGCAGACCCTATCCCAAGGGGTGGTGGCAAGGGAAAGCAAATGCCATCCCCTTCTCTGGAAGAAACCCCAGTGCCCAGCCATGTTCTAAGCCCTCCCATCCTCCCTTGCCTTCTGGCAGCAGGAGTGAAAAGAGAGGAGCACAGCACTGGGACCCTTTGAGAGAAACCGGCTTCCCACGAGGAAGTCCTTCTCCACGTGTAGACATGCTTCCCAGTGCCTGTGGCAAGGGGAAGGAAATGCCATACACTGACCTGGAAGAGACCACAGGGCCCAGGCACAGTCTGAGCCCTTCCCTCATCCCGGCAGTTTTGCTAGCAGGAGTTCAACCCCAACGAACACAGCCCGGACACCCCCCGGGGCCCAAACGGCTTCCGACGAACAATATGCTCTTGCTGTGGAAAACCTAACCCAAGTGTGGGTAGCAAGGTCAACAAAATGCCACACACCCAGGTGGAAGAAACAACATGGCCCAGGCATGGTCTAAGCCCCTCACCTCGTCCCTGTGCTTTGGGGAGCCGGAGGGACCCCCGAGGCCCACGGCCCTGAGGCCCGTTGGGCAGAAAGCCGGCTTCCCACGGAAACAGCTTTCCTGAGGTGCAGACCCTATCCCAAGGGGTGGTGGCAAGGGAAAGCCAATGCCATCCCCTTCTCTGGAAGAAACCCCAGTGCCCAGCCATGTTCTAAGCCCTCCCATCCTCCCTGGGCTTCTGGCAGCAGGAGTGAAAAGAGAGGAACACAGCACTGGGACTCTTTGACAGAAACCGGCTTCCAACGAGGAAGTCCTTCTCCCCGTCCAGACATGCTCCCCAGTGCCTGTGGCAAGGTGAAGGAAATGCCATACACTGACCTGGAAGAGACCACAGGGCCCAGGCACAGTCTGAGCCCTTCCCTCATCCCGGCGGTTTTGCTAGCAGGAGTTCAACCCCAACGAACACAGCCCGGAGACCCCTGGGGCCCAAACGCCTTCCGACGAACAATATGCTCTTGCTGTGGAAAACCTATCCCAAGTGGGGGTAGCCAGGTCAACAAAATGCCACACACCAAGAGACAACATGGCCCAGGCATGGTCTAAGCCCCTCACCTCGTCCCTGTGCTTTGGGGAGCCGGAGGGACACCCGAGGCCCACGGCCCTGAGACCCGTTTGGCCAAAAGCCGGCTTCCCACGGAAACAGTTTTCCTGAGGTGCAGACCCTCTCACAAGTGGTTGTGGCAAGGTAAAGCAAATGCCATCCACGACTCTGGTAGAAACCGTAGTGCCCAGCCATGTTCTAAGCCCTCCCATCCTCACTGGGCTTCTGGCAGCAGGAGTGAAAAGAGAGGAGCACAGCACTGGGACCCGTTTGACAAAAGCCGGCTTCCCATGAAAAAGTCTTTCTCCACGTGCAGACATCCTCCCAAGTGCTGAGCACATAGTACTGAGACATATTTGGCAGAAACGGGTTCAAATGAAAAATATTTCTTGAT
>NW_028273664.1:457500-500000 GCF_024610735.1 Ursus americanus
GTCAGGGTCAGGTTTAGGGTTAGGGTTATGGTTCGGGTTAGGGTTCGGGTTAGGGTTCGGTTTCGGGTTAAGGTTAGGGTTAGGGTTATGGTTAGGGTTCGCGTTAGCGTTAGGGTTAGGGTTAGGGTTAGGGTTTGGTTTAGGGTTAGGGTTAGGGTTAGGGTTCACGTTAGGGTTAGGTTTAGGGTTAGGGTTAGTTTTCTTGTTAGGTTAGGGTTAGGGTTAGGTTTCGGGTTAGGGTTAGGATTAAGTTTAGGGTTCGGGTTAGGGCTAGGGTTCTGGTTAGGGTTATGGTTCGGTTTAGGGTTAGGGTTTGGGTTAGGGTTCTGTTTCGAGTAGGGTTACGGTTAGGATTCGGGTTCAGGTTCGTGTTAGGCTGAGGGTTAGGGTTAGTGTTAGGTTTAGGGTTCGGGTTACGTTTCAGGTTCGGGTTCGAGTAAGTGTTAGGGTAAGGGTTAGGATTAGGAGAGGGTTAGGGTTAGGGTTACTGTTAGGGTTAGGTTTTGGGTTAGGGTTCGTGTTAGGGTACGGGTTAGGGTTAGGGTTCGGGTTAGGGTTAGGTTTAGGGTTATATTTCGGGTATGGTTAGGGTTAGGGTTAGAGTTCTGGTTAGGATTCGGGTTCCGGTTAGGGTTCGGGTTAGGGCTAGGTTTCGGGTTAGGGTTAGGGTTCGGGTTTGGGTTCGTGTTAGGGATTCGGGTTCGGGTTCGGGTTAGTGTTCGGGTTAGGGTTAGGGTTCGGCTTAGGGTTAGGTTTCGGGTAAGGGTTCGGGTTCGGGTTACGGTACGGGTTATGGTTAGGGGTCGGGTTAGGGTTAGGGTTAGGGTCGGGTTAGTTTTAGGGTTAGGGTTAGGGTTAGGGTTACGGTTAGGGTTCGGGTTAGGGTTAGGGTTCTGGTTAGGGTTAGGGTTCGGGTTAGGGTTAGGATCAGGGTCAGGGTTTAGGGATTAGGGTCAGTGTCAGGGTCAGCGTTAGGTTTAGGGTGAGGGTCAAGGTTAGGGTTAGGGTCAGGGTCAGGTTTTAGGGTTTGGGGTGAGGGTTAGGTTCAGGGTTAGGATTAGGGTTAGGGTTAGGGTTCGGGTTCGGTTTAGGCTTAGGGTTAGGGTTTGTGTTCGGGTTAGGGGTAGGTTTAGGGTTAGGGTTAGGCTGAGGTTTAGGGTTAGGTTTATGGTTAGGGTTAGGGTTCGGGTTAGGCTGACGTTTAGTGTTAGGGTTAGGGTTTGGTTTAAGGTTAGGGTTCGGGTTCAAGTTCACGTCAGGGTTAGTGTTCGGGTTAGGGTTAGGGTAAGGGTTAAGTTAGGGTTAGAATTCGGATTCGGGTTAGGCTGAGGGTTAGGGTTAGGTTTAGGGTCCTTTTAGGGTTCAGGTTAGGGTTAGCGTTCGGTTTAGGACTAGGGTTCGGGTTAGGGTTACGGTTCAGTTTAGGGTTAGGGTTAGGGTACGGGTTAGGGTTAGGGTTAGGGTTAGGGTTCGGGTTCGGGTTAGGGTTAAGTTAGGGTTAGGGTTAGGGTTAGGGTTAGGGTTAGGGTTTGGGTTAGGGTTTGAGTTAGGGTTAGGGTTAGGGTTAGGCTTAGGGTTAGGGTTTGGTTTAGGGTTAGGGTTCGGGTAGCGTTAGGGTTAGGGTTAGGTTTAGGGTTAGGGTTAGGGTTAGGTTTCGTGTTCGGGTTATGGTTAGGGTTAGGGTTAGGGTTACGGTTAGGGTTAGGGTTAGGGTTAGGGTTAGGGTTAGGGTTAGGGTTAGGGTTCGGGTTAGGATTCGGGTTAGGTTTCGGGTTGATGTTCGCGTCAGGGTTAGTGTTCAGGTTCGGGTCAGGGTTCGGGTTAGGGTGAGGGTCAGGGTCAGTGTCAGGGTTTAGGGTTTAGGGTCAGGGTCAGGGTCAGGTTTAAGGTTAGGTTCAGGGTCAGGTTTGAGGGTTTAGGGTGAGGGTTAGGGTCAGGGTCATGGTCAGGGTCAGGGTTAGGTTTCGTGATTAGGGTTCGGGTCAGGTTCGGGTTCGGTTTAGGGATAGGGTTCGGGTTAGGGTTCGGGTGAGGGTTCGCATTAGGGTTTGGGTTCATGTAAGGGTTCGGGTTAGGGTTAGGCTTAGGGTTAGGGGTTTGGATTCGGGTTCAGGTTCGGGGTTTGGGTTCGGGGTCAGGTTCGCGTCAGGGTTAGGCTTCAGGTTCCGGTCAGGGTTCGGGTTAGGGTTAGGGTCAGGGTCAGTGTCAGGGTTAGGGTTAGGGTCAAGGTCAGTGTTTAGGGATTAGGGTTAGGGTGAGGGTACGGGTTAGGGTTAGGGTTCGTGTATGGGTTAGGGTTAGGGAAGGGTTCAGGTTCGGGTTAGGGTTAGAGTTAGGGTTAGGGTTAGGGTTTGGGTTAGGGTTAGGGTTCGGGTAGGGTTAGGGTTAGGGTTCGGGTATGGGTTAGGGTTAGGGAAGGGTTCAGGTTCGGGTTAGGGTTAGAGTTAGGGTTAGGGTTATGGTTAGGGTTAGGGTTAGGGTTAGGGTTAGGGTTTGAGTTAGGGCCAGGGTTCGGGTTAGTTTTAGGGTTAGGGTTAGGGTTCTTGTAGGGTTAGGGTTAGGGTTAGGGGTTCGGGTTCGGGGTTCGGGTTCGGGTTAGGTTTTGGGTTCAAATTCGCGTCAGGTTTAGTGTTCTGGTTCGGGTCAGGTTTCGGTTAGCGTTCGGTTTCGGGTTAAGGTTAGGGTTAGGGTTATGGTTACGGTTCGGGTTAGGGTTAGGGTTAGGTTTAGGGTTAGGGTTTGGTTTAGGATTAGGGTTCGGGTAGGGTTACCGTTAGGGTTCGGGTTCGGGTTAGGCTGAGGATTAGGGTTAGGGTTAGTGTTCGGGTTAGGGTTAGGTTTCGGGTTAGGGTTACTGTTAGGGTTAGGTTTTGGGTTGGGGTTATGGTTAGGGTTAGAGTTCGGGTTAGGGTGAGGGTTCGGGTTAGGGTTAGGGTTCGGGTTAGGGTTAGGGTTAGGGTTAGGGTTCACGTTATGGTTAGGGTTAGGGTTAGGTTTAGTGTTCGTGTTAGGGTTAGGGTAAGAGTTAGGTTTCGGGATTCTGTTCATATTAGGGTTAGGGTTAGGGTTAGGGTTAGGGTTAGGGTTTGGGGTAGCATTCGGGTGAGGGTTAGGGTTAGGGTTCGGGTTAGGTTTAGGGTTAGGGTTTGGTTTAGGGTTAGGTTTCAGGTAGGGTTAGGGTTAGGTTTAGGGTTTGGTTTAGGGTTAGGGTTCGGGTAGGGTTAGGGTTAGGGTTCGGCTTCAGGTTAGGGTTAGGTTTACGGTTAGGGTATGTTTTAGGGTTAGGGTTCGGGTAGGGTTAGGGTTAGGTTGAGTTTTAGGGTTAGGGTTATGGTTAGGGTTAGGGTTCGGGTTAGGCTGAGGGTTAGGGTTAGGGTTAGGGTTAGGGTTAGGGTTAGAATTGGTGTTCGGGTTAGGGTTCGGGTTAGGGTTAGGTTTAGGGTTAGGGTTAGGGTTAGGGGTTCGAGTTTGGGGTCAGGTTAGGGGTTAGGGTTAGGGTTAGGGTTAGGGTTAGGGTTCGGGTTAGGATTCGGTATAGGGTTAGGGTTCGGGTTAGGGTTCGGTTTCGGGTTATTGTTAGGGTTAGGTTTATGGTTAGGTTTCGGGTTAGCGTTAGGGTTAGGGTTAGGGTTAGGGTAAGGGTTTGGTTTAGGGTTAGGGTTAGGGTTAGGGTTCACGTTACGCTTAGGGTTAGGTTTAGGGTTAGTTTTTGTGGTACGGTTTGGGTTAGGGTTAGGGTTAGGGTTAGATTTCGGGTTAGGGTTAGGATTAGTGTTAGGGTTCGGGTTAGGGCTAGGGTTCTGGTTAGGGTTAGGGTTAGGGTTAGGGTCAGGGTAATGGTCAGGTTCAGGCTAAGGGTCTAGGTCAGGGTATAGGGTTTGGGTTCCAGTTAGGGTACGGGTCGGGTAAGAAACCACAGTGCCCAGGCACCGTCTGAGCTCTTCCCTCATCCCGGCGGTTTTGCTAGCAGGAGTTCAACCCCAACGAACCCAGCACGGAGACACCTGGGGCAGAAACGGCTTCCGACAAGCAATATGCTCTTGCTGTGGAAAACCTATCCCAAGTGGGGGTAGCCAGGTAAACAAAATGGAACACACCCAAGTGTAAGAAAAAACATTTCCCAGGCGTGGTCTAAGCATCTCAACGCGTCCCTGTGGTTTGGGGAGCCGGAGGGACACCCGAGTTCCACGGCTCTGAGACAAGTTTGGCCAAAAGCCGGCTTCCCATGGAAACAGTTTTCCTGAGGTGCAGACCATCTCCCAAGTGGTTGTGGCAACGTAAAGCAAAAGCCATCCACTTCTCTGGAAGAAACCACTGTGCCCAGCCATGTTCTAAGCTCTCCCATCCTCACTGGGCTTCTGGCAGCAGGAGGGAAAAGAGAGGAGCACAGCACTGGGACCCGTTTGACAAAAACCGGCTTCCCACGGAAAAGTCTTTCTCCACGTGCAGACATGCTCCCAAGTGCTTGTCGCAAGGTGAAGGAAATGCCATACACTGACCTGTAAGAGACCACAGTGCCCAGGCACAGTCTGAGCCCTTCCCTCATCCCGGCGGTTTTGCTAGCAGGAGTCAACCCCAACGAACACAGCCCGGAGACCCCTGGGGCAAAAACGGCTTCCGATGAGCAGTATACTCTTGCTGGGGAAAACCTATCCCAAGTGGGGGTAGCCAGGTAAACAAAATGCAACACACCCAGGTGTAAGAAACAACATTGCCCAGGCATGTTCTAAGCACCTCACCTCGTCCCTGTGCTTTGGGGACCGGAGGGACACCCGAGGTCGACGGGCCTGAGACCCGTTTGGCCAAAAGCCGGCTTCCCACGGAAACAGTTTTCCTGAGGTGCAGACCCTCTCACAAGTGGTTGTGGCAAGGTAAAGAAATGCCCTCCACTTCTCTTGAAGAAACCACAATACCCAGCCATGTTCTAAGCCCTCCCCTCCTCCCTGGGCTTCTGGCAGCAGGAGTGAAAAGAGAGGAGCAGGGCACTGGGACCCGTTTGACAAAAACCGGCTTCCCACGGGAAAGTCTTTCTCCACTTGCAGACATGCTCCCAGGTGCCTGTGGCAAGGGGAAGGAAATGCCATACACTGACCTGGAAGAGACCACAGGGCCCAGGCACAGTCTGAACCCTTCCCTCATCCCGGCGGTTTTGCTAGCAGGAGTTCACCCCAACGAACACAGCCCGGAGACCCCTGGGGCAAAAACGGCTTCTGAGGAACAATAGGTGCTTGCTGGGGAAAACCTATCCCAAGTGGGGGTAGCCAGGTCAACAAAATGCCACACACACAGGTGTAAGAAACAACATTGCCCAGGTAAGGTCTAAGCCCCTCACCTCGTCCCTGTGCTTTGGGGAGCCGGAGGGACACCCGAGGCCCACGGCCCTGAGACCCCTTTGCAAAAAGCCGCCTTCCCACGGAAACAGTTTTCCTGAGGTGCAGACCCTCTCAGAAGTGGTTGTGGCAAGGTAAAGCAAATGCCCTCCACTTCTCTGGAAGAAACCACAGTGCCCAGCCATGTTCTAAGCCCTCCCATCCTCCCTGGGCTTCTGGCAGCAGGAGTGAAAAGAGAGGAGCAGGGCACTGGGACCCATTTGACAAAAACCGGCTTCCCACGGGAAAGTCTTTCTCCACGTGCAGACATGCTCCCAGGTGCCTGTGGCAAGGGGAAGGAAATGCCATACACTGACCTGGAAGAGACCACAGGGCCCAGGCACAGTCTGAACCCTTCCCTCATCCCGGCGGTTTTGCTAGCAGGAGTTCACCCCAACGAACACAGCCCGGAGACCCCTGGGGCAAAAACGGCTTCCGACGAACAAGAGGTGCTTGACTGGAAAACCTATCCCAAGTGGGGGTAGCCAGGTCAACAAAATGCCACACACCCAGGTGTAAGAAACCACATGGCCCAGGCACGGTCTAAGCCCCTCACCTCGTCCCTGTGCTTTGGGGAGCCGGAGGGACAGCCGAGCCCCACGGCCCTGAGCCCCCTTTGCAAAAAGCCGGCTTGCCACGGAAAGAGTTTTCCTGAGGTGCACACCCTATCCCAAGTGGTTGTGGCAAGGTAATGCAAATGCCCTCCACTTCTCTGGAAGAAATCACAGTGCCCAGCCATGTTCTAAGCCCTCCCATCCTCCCTGGGCTTCTGGCAGCAGGAGTGAAAAGAGAGGAGCAGAGCACTGGGAACCGTTTGACATAAACCGGCTTCCCACGGGAAAGTCTTTCTCCACGTGCAGACATGCTCCCAGGTGCCTGTGGCAAGGGGAAGGAAATGCCATACACTGACCTGGAAGAGACCACAGGGCCCAGGAACAGTCTGAACCCTTCCCTCATCCCGGCGGTTTTGCTAGCAGGAGTTCAACCCCAACAAACACAGCCCGGAGACCCCTGGGGCAAAAACGGCTTCCGACGAACAAGAGGTGCTTCCTGTGGAAAACCTATCTCACGTGGGAGTAGCCAGGTCAACGAAATGCCACACACCAAGGTGTAAGAAACAACATTGCCCAGGCACGGTCTAAGCCCCTCACCTCGTCCCTGTGCTTTGGGGAGCCAGAGGGACACCTGAGGCCTACGGCCCTGAGACCCCTTTGCAAAAAGCCGCCTTCCCACGTAAACAGTTTTCCTGAGGTGCAGACCCTCTCACAAGTGGTTGTGGCAAGGTAAAGCAAATGCCCTCCACTTCTCTGGAAGAAACCACAGTGCCCAGCCATGTTCTAAGCCCTCCCATCCTCCCTGGGCTTCTGGCAGCAGGAGTGAAAAGAGAGGAGCAGGGCACTGGGACCCGTTTGACATAAACCGGCTTCCCACGGGAAAGTCTTTCTCCACGTGCAGACATGCTCCCAGGTGCCTGTGGCAAGGGGAAGGAAATGCCATACACTGCCCTGGAAGAGACCACAGGGCCCAGGCACATTGTGAACCCTTCCCTCATCCCGGCAGTTTTGCTAGCAGGAGGTCCCCAACGAACACAGCCCGGAGACGCCTGCGGCAAAAACGGCTTCTGACGAACAATAGGTGCTTGCTGTGGAAAACCTATCCCAAGTGGGGCTAGCGAGGTCAACGAAATGCCACACACCCAGTTGTAAGAAACAACATTTCCCAGGCACCGTCTAAGCCCCTCACCTCATCCCTGTGCTTTGGGGAGCCGGAGGGACAGCCGAGCCCCACGGCCCTGAGCCCCCTTTGCAAAAAGCCGGCTTCCCACGGAAACAGTTTTCCTGAGGTGCACACCCTATCCCAAGTGGTTGTGGCAAGGTAATGCAAATGCCCTCCACTTCTCTGGAAAAACCACAGTGCCCAGCCATGTTCTAAGCCCTCCCATCCTCCCTGGGCTTCTGGCAGCAGGAGTGAAAAGAGAGGAGCAGAGCACTGGGACCCGTTTGACAAAAACCGGCATCCCACGGGAAAGTCTTTCTCCACATGCAGACATGCTCCCAGGTGCCTGTGACAAGGGGAAGGAAATGACATACACTCACCTGGAAGAGACCACAGGGCCCAGGCACAGTCTGAACCCTTAGCTCATCCCGGCGGCTTTGCTAGCAGGAGTTCAACCCCAACGAACACAGCCCGGAGACCCCTGGGGCAAAAACGGTTTCCGACGAACAAGAGGTGCTTGCTGTGGAAAATCTATCCCAAGTGGGGTAGCCAGGTCAACAAAATGCCACACACCCAGGTGTAAGATACAACATTGCCCAGGCACGGTCCAAGCCCCTCACCTCGTCCCTGTGCTTTGGGGAGCCGGAGGGACAGCCGAGGCCCACGGCCCTGAGACCCCTTTGCAAAAAGCCGGCTTCCCACCGAAACAGTTTTCCTGAGATGCAGACCCTATCCCAAGAGGTTGTGGCCAGGTAAAGCAAATGCCCTCCACTTCTCTGGAAGAAACCACAGTGCCCAGCCATGTTCTAAGCCCTCCCATCCTCCCTGGGCTTCTGGCAGCAGGAATGAAAAGAGAGGAGCAGAGCACTGGGACCCGTTTGACAAAAACCGGCTTCCCACGGGAAAGTCTTTCTCCACATGCAGACATGCTCCCCAGTGCCTGTGGCAAGGGGAAGGAAATGCCATACACTGACCTGGAAGAGACCACAAGGGCCCAGGCACAGTCTGAACCCTTCCCTCATCCCGGCGGTTTTGCTAGTAGGAGTTCAACCCCAACGAACACAGCTCGGAGACCCTGAGGCAAAAATGGCTTCCGACGAACAAGAGGTGCTTGCTGTGGAAAACCTATCCCAAGTGGGGGTTGCCAGGTCAACAAAATGCCACACACCCAGGTGTAAGAAACAACATTGCCCAGGCACGGTCTAAGCCCCTCACCTCGTCCCTGTGCTTTGGGGAGCCGGACGGAGACCCGAGGCCCACGGCCCTGAGACCCCTTTGCAAAAAGCCGGCTTCCCACGGAAACAGTTTTCCTGAGGTACAGACCCTCTCCCAAGTGGTTGTGGCAAGGTAAAGCAAATGCCCTCCATTTCTCTGGAAGAAACCACAGTGACCAGCGATGTTCTAAGCCCTCCCATCCTCCCTGGGCTTCTGGCAGCAGGAGTGAAAAGAGAGGAGCAGGGCACTGGGATCCGTTTGACAAAAACCGGCTTCCCAAGGGAAAGTCTTTCTCCACGTGCAGTCATGTTCCCAGGTGCCTGTTGCAAGGGGAAGGAAATGCCATACAATGACCTGGAAGAGACCACAGGGCCCAGGCACAGTCTGAACCCTTCCCTCATCCCGGCGGTTTTGCTAGCAGGAGTTCAACCCCAACGAACACAGCCCGGAGACCCCTGGGGCAAAACGGCTTCCGACGAACAAGAGGTGATTGCTGAGGAAAACCTTTCCCAAGTGGGAGTAGCCAGGTCAACAAAATGCCACACACCCAGGTGTAAGAAACAACATTGCCCAGGCACGGTCCAAGCCCCTCACCTCGTCCCTGTGCTTTGGGGAGCCGGAGGGACACCCGAGTCCCACGGCCCTGAGACCCCTTTGCAAAAAGCCGGCTTCCCACCGAAACAGTTTTCCTGAGGTGCAGACCCTATCCCAAGTGGCAGTGGCAAGGTAATGCAAATGCCCTCCACTTCTCTGGAAGAAACCACAGTGCCCAGCCATGTTCTAAGCCCTCCCATCCTCCCTGGGCTTCTGGCAGCAGGAGTGAAAAGAGAGGAGCAGAGCACTGGGACCCGTTTGACAAAAACCGGCTTCCCACGGGAAAGTCTTTCTCCACGTGCAGACATGCTCCCAGGTGCCTGTGGCAAGGGGATGGAAATGCCATACACTGACCTGGAAGAGACCACAGGGCCCAGGACCAGTCTGAACCCTTCCCTCTTCCCGGCGGTTTTGCTAGCAGGAATTCAAACCCAAGAACACAGCCCGAGACCCCTGGGGCAAAAACGGGTTCCGAGAACAAGAGGTGCTTGCTGTGGAAAACCTATCCCAAGTGGGGGTAGCCAGGTCAACAAAATGCCACACACCCAGGTGTAAGAAACAACATTGCCCAGGCACGGTCTAAGCTCCTCACCTCGTCCCTGTGCTTTGGGGAGCCAGAGGGACAGCCGAGGCCCACGGCCCTGAGACCCCTTTGCAAAAAGCCGGCTTCCCACGGAAACAGTTTTCCTGAGGTACAGACCCTCTCCCAAGTGGTTGTGGCAAGGTAAAGCAAATGCCCTCCACTTCTCTGGAAGAAACCACAGTGCCCAGCCATGTTCTAAGCCCTCCAATCCTCCCTGGGCTTCCCGCAGCAGGAGTGAAAAGAGAGGAGCAGGGCACTGGGACCCGTTTGACAAAAACCGGCTTCCCAAGGGAAAGTCTTTCTCCACGTGCAGACACGTTCCCAGGTGCCTGTGGCAAGGGGAAGGAAATGCCATACACTGACCTGGAAGAGACCACAGGGCCCAGGCACAGTAGGAACCCTTCCCTCATCCCGGCAGTTTTGCTAGCAGGAGTTCAACCCCAACGAACACAGCCCGGAGACCCTGAGGCAAAAACGGCTTCAGTCGAACAAGAGGTGCTTTCTGTGGAAAACCTATCCCAAGTGGGAGTAGCCAGGTCAACAAAATGCCACACACGCAGGTGTAAGAAACAACATTGCCCAGGCACGGTCTAAGCTCCTCACCTCGTCCCTGTGCTTTGGGGAGCCGGAGGGACAGCCGAGCCCCACGGCTCTGAGACCCCTTTGCAAAAAGCCGGCTTCCCACGGAAAGACTTTTCCTGAGGTGCAGACCCTATCCCAAGTGGTTGTGGCAAGGTAAAGCAAATGCCCTCCACTTCTCTGGAAGAAACCACAGTGCCCAGCCATGTTCTAAGCCCTCCCATCCTCCCTGGGCTTCTGGCAGCAGGAGTGAAAAGAGAGGAGCAGAGCACTGGGACCCGTTTGACAAAACCGGCTTCCCACGGGAAAGTCTTTCTCCATGTCCAGACATGCTCCCAGGTGCCTGTGGCAAGGGGAAGGAAATGCCATACACTGACCTGGAAGAGACCACAGGGCCCAGGCACAGTCTGAGCCTTTCCCTCATCCCGGCGGTTTTGCTAGCAGGAGTTCAACCCCAAGGAACACAGCCCGGAGACCCCCTGGGGCCCAAACGGCTTCCGACGAACAATATGCTCTCGCTGTGGAAAACCTATCCCAAGTGGGGGTAGCCTGGTCAACAAAATGCCACACACCCAGGTGGAAGAAACAACATGGCCCAGGCATGGTCTAAGCCCCTCACCTCGTCCCTGTGCTGTGCGGAGACGGAGGGACTCCCGAGGCCCACGGCCCTGAGGCCCGTTAGGCAGAAAGGCGGCTTCCCAAGGAAACAGCTTTCCTGAGGTGCAGACCCTATCCCAAGGGGTGGTGGCAAGGGAAAGCAAATGCCCTCCACTTCTCTGGAAGAAACCACAGTGCCCAGCCATGTTCTAAGCCCTCCCCTCCTCCCTGGGCTTCTGGCAGCAGGAGAGAAAAGAGAGGAGCACAGCACTGGGACCCTTTGACAGAAACCGGCTTCCCACGAGGAAGTCCTTCTCCACGTGCAGACATGCTTCCCAGTGCCTGTGGCAAGGTGAAGGAAATGCCATGCACTAACCTGGAAGAGACCACAGGGCGCAGGCACAGTCTGAGCCCTTCCCTCATCCCAGCGGTTTTGCTAGCAGGAGTTCAACCCCAAGGAACACAGCCCGGAGACACCCTGGGGCCCAAACGGCTTCCGACAAACAATATGCTCTTGCTGTGGAAAACCTATCCCAAGTGGGGGTAGCCAGGTCAACAAAATGCCACACACCCAGGTGGAAGAAACAACATGGCCCAGGCATGGTCTAAGCCCCTCACCTCGTCCCTGTGCTTTGGGGAGCCGGAGGGACAGCCGAGGCCCACGGCCCTGAGACCCCTTTGCAAAAAGCCGGCTTCCCACCGAAACAGTTTTCCTGAGGTGCAGACCCTCTCACAAGTGGTTGTGGCAAGGTAAAGCAAATGCCCTCCACTTCTCGGGAAGAAACCACAGTGCCCAGCCATGTTCTAAGCCCTCCCATCCTCCCTGGGCTTCTGGCAGCAGGAGTGAAAAGAGAGGAGCAGAGCACTGGGACCCGTTTGAAAAAAACCGGCTTCCCACGGGAAAGTCTTTCTCCACGTGCACACATGCTCCCAGGTGCCTGTGGCAAGGGGAAGGAAATGCCATACACTGACCTGGAAGAGACCACAGGGCCCAGGCACAGTCTGAACCCTTCCCTCATCCCGGCGGTTTTGCTAGCAGGAGTTCAACCCCAAGGAACACAGCCCGGAGACCCCTGAGGCAAAAACGGCTTCCGACGAACGAAGGCGCTTGTTGTTGAAAACCTATCCCAAGTGGGGGTAGCCAGGTCAATAAAATGCCACACACCCAGGTGTAAGAAACAACATTGCCCAGGCATGGTCTAAGCCCCTCACCTCGTCCCTGTGCTTTGGGGAGCCGGAGGGACAGCCGAGGCCCACGGCCCTGAGAACCCTTTGCAAATGGCCGGCTTCCCACGGAAACAGCTTTATTGATGTGCAGACCCTACCCAAGGGGTGGTGGCAAGGGAAAAAAATGCCATCTCCTTCTCTGGAAGAAACCCCAGTGCCCAGCCATGTTCTAAGCCCTCCCCTCCTCCCTGGGCTTCTGGCAGCAGGAGTGAAAAGAGAGGAGCAGAGCACTGGGACCCGTTTGACAAAAACCGGCTTCCCACGGGAAAGTCTTTCTCCACGTGCAGACATGCTCCCAGGTGCCTGTGGCAAGGGGAAGGAAATGCCATACACTGACCTGGAAGAGACCACAGGGCCCAGGCACAGTCTGAGCCTTTCCCTCATCCCGGCGGTTTTGCTACCAGGAGTTTAACCCCAACGAACACAGCCCGGAGACCCGCTGGGGCCCAAACGGCTTCCGACGAACAATATGCTCTTGCTGTGGAAAACCTATCCCAAGTGGGTATAGCCAGGTCAACAAAATGCCACACACCAAGGTGGAAGAGACAACATGGCCCAAGCATAGTCTAAGCCCCTACCTCGTCTCTGTGCTTTGGGGAACAGGAGGGACCCCCAAGGCACACGGCCCTGAGGCCCGTTGGGCAGAAAGCCGGCCTACCACGGAAAAGCTTTCCTGAGGTGCAGACCCTATCCCAAGGGGTGGTGGCAAGGGAAAAAAATGCCATCTCCTTCTCTGGAAGAAACCCCAGTGCCCAGCCATGTTCTAAGCCCTCCCCTCCTCCCTGGGCTTCTGGCAGCAGGAGTGAAAAGAGAGGAACACAGCACTGGGACCCGTTTGACAGAAACCGGCTTCCCCCGAGGAAGTCCTTCTCCACGGGCAGACATGCTCCCCAGTGCCTGTGGCAAGGTGAAGGAAATACCATACACTGACCTGGAAGAGACCACAGGGCCCAGGCACAGTCTGAGCCCTTCCCTCATCCCGGCGGTTTTGCTAGCAGGAGTTCAACCCCAACGAACACAGCCCGGAGCCCCCTGGGGCCCAAACGTCTTCCGAGGTACAATATGCTCTTGTTGTGGAAAACCTATCCCAAGTGGGGGTAGCCAGGTCAACAAAATGCCACACACCCAGGTGGAAGAAACAACATGGCCCAGGCATAGTCTAAGCCCCTCACCGCGTCCCTGTGCTTTGGGGAGCCGGAGGGACCCCCAAGGCCCACGGCCCTGAGGCCCGTTGGGCAGAAAGCCGGCTTCATAAGGAAACAGCTTTCCTGAGGTGCAGACCTATCCCAAGGGGTGGTGGCGAGGGAAAGCAAATGCCATCCCCTTCTCTGGGAGAAACGACAGTGCCCAGCCATGTTCTAAGCCCTCCCCTCCTCCCTGGGCTTCTGGCAGCAGGAGAGAAAAGAGAGGAGCACAGCACTGGGACCCTTTGACAGAAACCGGTTTCCCACGAGGAAGTCCTTCTCCACTTGCAGACATGCTTCCCAGTGCCTGTGGCAAGGTGAAGGAAATGCCATACACTGACCTGGAAGAGACCACAGGGCCCAGGCACAGTCTCAGCCTTTCCCTCATACCGGCGGTTTTGCTAGCAGGAGTTCAACCCCAAGGAACACAGCCCGGAGACCCCCTGGGGCCCAAACGGCTTCCGACGAACAATATGTTCTTGCTGTGGAAAACCTATCCCAAGTGGGGTTAGCCTGGTCAACAAAATGCCACACACCCAGGTGGAAGAAACAACATGGCCCAGGCATGGTCTAAGCCCCTCACCTCGTCCCTGTGTTGTGGGGAGCCGGAGGGACCCCCGAGGCCCACGGCCCTGAGGCCCGTTGGGCAGAAAGCCGGCTTCCCAAGGAAACAGCTTTCCTCAGGTGCAGACCCTCTCCCAAGGGGTGGTGGCAAGGGAAAGCAAATGCCATCCCCTTCTCTGGAAGAAACCCCAGTGCCCAGCCATTTTCTAAGCCCTCCCCTCCTCCCTGGGCTTCTGGCAGCAGGAGAGAAAAGAGAGGAGCACAGCACTAGGACCCTTTGACAGAAACCGGCTTCCCACGAGGAAGTCCTTCTCCACGTGCTGACATGCTTTCCAGTGCCTGTGGCAAGGTGAAGGAAATGCCATGAACTGACCTGGAAGAGACCACAGGGCCCAGGCACAGTCTGAGCCCTTCCCTCATCCCAGTGGTTTTGCTAGCAGGAGTTCAACCCCAAGGAACACAGCCCGGAGACCCCCTGGGGCCCAAACGGCTTCCGAGGAACAATATGCTCTTGCTGTGGAAAACCTATCCCAAGTGGGGGTAGCCAGGTCAATAAAATGCCACACACCCAGGTGGAAGAAACAACATGGCCCAGGCATGGTCTAAGCCCCTCACCTCGTCCCTGTGCTTTGGGGAGCCGGAGTGACAGCCGAGGCCCACGGCCCTGAGACCCCTTTGCAAAAAGCCGGCTTCCCACGGAAACAGCTGTCCTGAGGTGCAGACCCTATCCCAAGTGGTTGTGGCAAGGTAAAGCAAATGCCCTCCACTTCTCTGGAAGAAACCACAGTGCCCAGCCATGTTCTAAGCCCTCCCCTCCTCCCTGGGCTTCTGGCAGCAGGAGTGAAAAGAGAGGAGCACAGTACTGGGATCCGTTTGACAGAAACCGGCTTCCCAGGGGGAAGTCCTTCCCCACGTGCAGACATGCTCCCAGGTGCCTGTGGCAAGGGGAAGGAAATGCCATACACTGACCTGGAAGAGACCACAGGGCCCAGGCACAGTCTGAGCCCTTCCCTCATCCCGGCGGTTTTGCTAGCAGGAGTTCAACCCCAACGAACACAGCCCGGAGACCCCATGGGGCCCAAACGGCTTCCGACAAACAATATGCTCTTACTGTGGAAAACCTATCCCAAGTGGGTGTAGCCAGGTCAACAAAATGCCACACAACCAGGTGGAAGAAACAACATTGCCCAGGCATGGTCTAAGCACCTCACCTCGTCTCTGTGCTTTGGAGAGCCGGAGGGACACCCGAGGCCCACGGCCCTGAGGCCCGTTGGGCAGAAAGCCGGCTTCCCACGGAAAAAGCTTTCCTGAGGTGCAGACCCTATCCCAAGGGGTGGTGGCAAGGGAAAGCAAATGCCATCCCCTTCTCTGGAAGAAACCCCAGTGCCCAGCCATGTTCTAAGCCCTCCCATCCTCCCTTGCCTTCTGGCAGCAGGAGTGAAAAGAGAGGAGCACAGCACTGGGACCCTTTGAGAGAAACCGGCTTCCCACGAGGAAGTCCTTCTCCACGTGTAGACATGCTTCCCAGTGCCTGTGGCAAGGGGAAGGAAATGCCATACACTGACCTGGAAGAGACCACAGGGCCCAGGCACAGTCTGAGCCCTTCCCTCATCCCGGCAGTTTTGCTAGCAGGAGTTCAACCACAACGAACACAGCCCGGACACCCCCCGGGGCCCAAACGGCTTCCGACGAACAATATGCTCTTGCTGTGGAAAACCTAACCCAAGTGTGGGTAGCAAGGTCAACAAAATGCCACACACCCAGGTGGAAGAAACAACATGGCCCAGGCATGGTCTAAGCCCCTCACCTCGTCCCTGTGCTTTGGGGAGCCGGAGGGACCCCCGAGGCCCACGGCCCTGAGGCCCGTTGGGCAGAAAGCCGGCTTCCCACGGAAACAGCTTTCCTGAGGTGCAGACCCTATCCCAAGGGGTGGTGGCAAGGGAAAGCCAATGCCATCCCCTTCTCTGGAAGAAACCCCAGTGCCCAGCCATGTTCTAAGCCCTCCCATCCTCCCTGGGCTTCTGGCAGCAGGAGTGAAAAGAGAGGAACACAGCACTGGGACTCTTTGACAGAAACCGGCTTCCAACGAGGAAGTCCTTCTCCCCGTCCAGACATGCTCCCCAGTGCCTGTGGCAAGGTGAAGGAAATGCCATACACTGACCTGGAAGAGACCACAGGGCCCAGGCACAGTCTGAGCCCTTCCCTCATCCCGGCGGTTTTGCTAGCAGGAGTTCAACCCCAACGAACACAGCCCGGAGACCCCTGGGGCCCAAACGCCTTCCGACGAACAATATGCTCTTGCTGTGGAAAACCTATCCCAAGTGGGGGTAGCCAGGTCAACAAAATGCCACACACCAAGAGACAACATGGCCCAGGCATGGTCTAAGCCCCTCACCTCGTCCCTGTGCTTTGGGGAGCCGGAGGGACACCCGAGGCCCACGGCCCTGAGACCCGTTTGGCCAAAAGCCGGCTTCCCACGGAAACAGTTTTCCTGAGGTGCAGACCCTCTCACAAGTGGTTGTGGCAAGGTAAAGCAAATGCCATCCACGACTCTGGTAGAAACCGTAGTGCCCAGCCATGTTCTAAGCCCTCCCATCCTCACTGGGCTTCTGGCAGCAGGAGTGAAAAGAGAGGAGCACAGCACTGGGACCCGTTTGACAAAAGCCGGCTTCCCATGAAAAAGTCTTTCTCCACGTGCAGACATCCTCCCAAGTGCTGAGCACATAGTACTGAGACATATTTGGCAGAAACGGGTTCAAATGAAAAATATTTCTTGATGTGCAAACTCCATCTTAATTTGTTGTGGCAAGCTAAAGGATGTGCCATATGCTTATTTGTAAGAAATAACTGGTCCCATGGACGGTCTGAGCCCTAAGATCATCACTGTTCTTTTGGTATCATGAGTTAAAACCGAGGCAAACAGCTGAGAAAATTTGGCAAAAACCGCCTTTCAATGAAATAAATTTTCTCTTTTGCAAACTCTATCATAATTGTTTGTGCCAATGTAAAGAAAATGCCATACGCTTATCTGTAAGAAACAAGTTTCCAGGATCGGTCTGAGCCCTCACATCATCATAGTGATTTCGGTAGCATTAGTTAATCCCAAACAACACGGTATTGAGACACATTTGACAAAAAACCGCTTCCAACGAAAAATATTTTGTTCATGTTGAAACCCTATCATATGTGGTCGTGGCAATGTAAAGAAAATGCCACACCCTTATGTGTAAGAAACAACATTACCCAGGAACAGTCTAAGCCCTAACATCATCACTGTGCTTTTGGTAGCATGAGTGAAACCCGAGGAATACAGCACTTAGACACATTTGGGAAAAACTGGCTTCCAATGAAAACTATTTTCTTAACGTGGAAACCCTATCACAAGGGGTTGTGGAAGGTAAAGTAAAAAAGCGGAGTTCCAAAGAGAAATATTTTCTTCACGTAGAAACCCGTTCCTGGGCACTGTTGTTTCTTACACATAAGGGTGTGGCATTTATTTATCTGGCCACAACCACTTACGTTTGGGTTTGAAAGGGAAGAAAATATTATTCATTGGAACGCGATTTTTGCCAAATGTGTCTTAGTGCTGTTTGCCTCCGCTTTAACTCCCGCTCCCAAAAGCACAGTGCTGATATTAAGGCTCAGACTGTTCCAGGGCACTGTTGTTTCTTACAGATAAGCGTATGGCATTTTCTTTACATTGGCACAAACAATTATGGGTTTCGGGTTCGGGTTCGGGTTAGGGGTTTGGGTTCTGGTTCTGGTTCTGGTTCGGGTAGGTTTCAGGTTCGGGTTCGGGTAGGGTTCGGGTTCGGGTTCGGGTAGGGTTCGGTTTCAGTTACGGTTCGGGTTCGGTATCGGTTTCGCTTTCAGTTATGGATTCGGGTTCGGGTTCGGGTTAGGGGTTAGGGTTCGGGTTCGGGTTCTGGTTCGGTATTGGTTTCGCTTTCGAGTATGGATTCGGGTTCGGGTTCGGGTTCGGATTAGGGTTCGGGTTCGGGTTAGGATTAGGGTTCGGGTTCGGGTTCAGGCTCGGGTTAGGGTTCGGGTTAGGGTTAGGGTAAGGGATCGGGTTAGGGTTCGGGTTCGGGTTAGGGTTCGGTTTAGGGTTAGGGTTCGGGTTACGGTTAGGGTTAGGGTTCGGGTTAGGGTTAGGGTTAGGGTTAGGGATAGGGTTAGGGTTCGGGTTAGGGTTCGGGTTCGGGTTAGGTTTCGGGTTAGGGTTAGGGTTAGGGTTAGGTTTCGGTTTCGGGTTAGGTGTCGGGTTAGGGTTAGGGTTCGGGTTCGGGTTAGGGTTCGGGTTCGGGTTAGGGTTAGGGTCAGGGTTAGGGTTAGGGTTAGGGTTCGGGTTCGGGTTAGGGTTAGGGTTAGGGTTCGGGTTCGGTTTCGGGTTAGGGTTCGGGTTAGGGTTAGGGTTCGTGTTAGGGTTTGGGTTAGGGTTAGGGTTCGGGTTCGGGTTAGGGTTAGGGTTTGGGTTCGGTTTCGGGTTAGGGTTCGTGTTAGGTTACAGGTTAGGGATAGGGTTAGGGTTTGGGTCAGGTTAGGGTTAGTGTTCGGGTTAGGGTTAGGGTTAGGTTTCCGGTTAGGGATAGGGTTAGGGTTAGGGTCGGCTTAGGGTTAGGGTTCGGGTTAGGGTTAGCATTCGGGTTAGGGGTACGGTTAGGGTTAGGGTTAGGGTTCGGGTTAGGGTTACGATTAGGTTTCAGGTTAGGGATAGGGTTAGCGTTAGGGTTCGAGTCAGGGTTAGGGTTCCGGTTATGGTTAGGGTTAGGGTTAGGTTTCCGGTTAGGGATAGGGTTATGGTTAGGGTCGGGTTAGGGTTAGGGTTCGGGTTAGGGTTAAGTTTCGGGTTCGGGTTATGGTTAGGGTTAGGGTTAGGGTTACGGTTAGGGTTAGGGTTACGATTCGGGTTAGGGTTAGCGTTTGGGTTAGGGTTAGGGTTAGGGTTCGGGTTAGGGTTAGGGTAGTTTAGGGTTAGGGTTAGGGTTAGGGTTAGGGTTAGAGTTCGGGTTAGGGTTCGGGTTAGGGTTAGGGTTTGGATTCGGGTTCGGGTTCGCGTTAGGGTTAGGGTTAGGGTTCTGGTTAGGGTTAGGGTTCGGGTTCCGATTATGGTTAGGGTTAGGGTTAGGGTTACGGTTAGGGTTAGGGTTACGATTTGGATTCGGGGTTGGGTTAGGGTTAGGGTTAGGTTTAGGGTTAGGGTTAGTTTTCGGGTTAGGGTTACGGTTAGGGTTTGGGTTAGGGTTAGGGTTCGGATAGGGTTAGGGTTAGAGTTAGGGCTCAGATTCGGGTTAGGGTTAAGTTTAATGTTAGTGTTAGAGTCAGGGTTAGGGTTAGCGTTCGTGTTAGGGTTCGTGTGAGGGTTAGGGTTAGTGTTAGGGTTAGGGTTCGGGTTAGGATTCGGGTTAGGTTTCGGGTTGATGTTCGCGTCAGGGTTAGTGTTCAGGTTCGGGTCAGGTTCGGGTTAGGGTGAGGGTCAGGGTCAGTGTCAGTGTTTAGGGTTTAGGGTCAGGGTCAGGGTCAGATTTAAGGTTAGGTTCAGGGTCAGGTTTGAGGGTTTAGGGTGAGGGTTAGGGTCAGGGTCATGGTCAGGGTCAGGGTTAGGTTTCGTGATTAGGGTTCGGGTCAGGTTCGGGTTCGGTTTAGGGATAGGGTTCGGGTTAGGGTTCGGGTGAGGGTTCGCATTAGGGTTTGGGTTCATGTAAGGGTTCGGGTTAGGGTTAGGCTTAGGGTTAGGGGTTTGGTTTCAGGTTCAGGTTCGGGGTTTGGGTTCGGGTTCAGGTTCGCGTCAGGGTTAGGCTTCAGGTTCCGGTCAGGATTCGGGTTAGGGTTAGGGTCAGGGTCAGTGTCAGGGTTAGGGTTAGGGTCAAGGTCAGTGTTTAGGGATTAGGGTTAGGGTGAGGGTACCGGTTAGGGTTAGGGTTACGGTTAGGGTTCGGGTTAGGGTTAGGGTTTGGGTTAGGGTTAGGGTTCAGGTAGGGTTAGGGTTAGGGTTCGGGTATGGGTTAGGGTTAGGGAAGGGTTCGGGTTCGGGTTAGGGTTAGGGTTCGGGTTAGGGTTTGAGTTAGGGTTAGGGTTAGGGTTAGGGTTCGGGTTAGGGTTTAGGGTTAGGGTTAGGGTTAGGGTTAGGCTTAGGCTTAGGCTTAGGGTTAGGGGTTTGGTTTCAGGTTCAGGTTCGGGGTTTGGGTTCGGGTTCAGGTTCGCGTCAGGGTTAGGCTTCAGGTTCCGGTCAGGATTCGGGTTAGGGTTAGGGTCAGGGTCAGTGTCAGGGTTAGGGTTAGGGTCAAGGTCAGTATTTAGGGATTAGGGTTAGGGTGTGGGTACGGGTTAGGGTTAGGGTTACGGTTAGGGTTCAGGTTAGGGTTAGGGTTTTGGTTAGGGTTAGGGTTCGGGTAGGGTTAGGGTTAGGGTTCGGGTATGGGTTAGGGTTAGGGAAGGGTTCGGGTTCGGGTTAGGGTTAGGGTTCGGGTTAGGGTTTGAGTTAGGGTTAGGGTTAGGGTTAGGGTTCGGGTTAGGGTTTGAGTTAGGGCCAGGGTTCGGGTTAGTTTTAGGGTTAGGGTTAGGGTTCTTGTAGGGTTAGGGTTAGGGTTAGGGTTAGGGGTTCGGGTTCGGGGTTCAGGTTCGGGTTAGGTTTTGGGTTCAAATTCGCGTCAGGTTTAGTGTTCTGGTTCGGGTCAGGTTTCGGTTAGCGTTCGGTTCGGGTTAAGGTTAGGGTTAGGGTTATGGTTACAGTTCGGGTTAGGGTTAGGGTTAGGTTTAGGGTTAGGGTTTGGTTTAGGATTAGGGTTCAGGTAGGGTTAGCGTTAGGGTTCGGGTTCGGGTTAGGCTGAAGATTAGGGTTAGGGTTAGTGTTCGGGTTAGGGTTAGGTTTCTGGTTAGGGTTACTGTTAGGGTTAGGTTTCGGGTTGGGGTTATGGTTAGGGTTAGAGTTCGGGTTAGGGTGAGGGTTCGGGTTAGGGTTAGGTTTCGGGTTAGGGTTAGGGTTAGGGTTAGGGTTAGGGTTCAAGTTATGGTTAGGGTTAGGGTTAGGTTTAGTGTTCGTGTTAGGGTTAGGGTTAGGGTTAGGTTTCGGGTTTCTGTTCATGTTAGGGTTAGGGTTAGGGTTAGGGTTTAGGTTAGGATTTGGGTGAGGGTTAGGGTTAGGGTTCGGGTTAGGTTTAGGGTTAGGGTTTGGTTTAGGGTTAGGGTTCGGGTAGGGTTAGGGTTAGGTTTAGGGTTTGGTTTAGGGTTAGGGTTCGGGTAGGGTTAGGGTTAGGGTTCGGCTTCAGGTTAGGGTTAGGTTTACGGTTAGGGTTTGTTTTAGGGTTAGGGTTAGGGTTAGGGTTAGGGTTAGGGTTCGGGTCAGATTTTGGGTTTGGGTTAGGGTCAGGGTCAGCGTCAGGGTTTAGGGTCTAGGGTCAGGGTCAGGTTCATGGTCAGGATCAGGGTTAGTGTTAGGGTCACGGTGAGGTTTTAGGGATAAGTTTAGGGTTAGGGATAGGGTTCGGGTTAGGGTTAGGGTTCGCGTTTGGGTTATGGTTCGGGTTCGGGTTCGTTTTCGGTTAGGGGTAGGGTTAGGGTTAGGGTTAGAATTGGTGTTCGGGTTAGGGTTCGGGTTAGGGTTAGGTTTAGGGTTAGGGTTAGGGTTAGGGGTTCGGGTTTGGGGTCAGGTTAGGGGTTCGCGTTCAGGTTCGGGTTCAAGTTCGCATCACGGTTAGTGTTCAGGTTCGGGTCAGGGTTCGGTTTAGGGTTAGGGTCAGGGTCAGGGTCAGGGTTTTGGGTTTAGGGTCAGGGTAAGGGTCAGGGTCAGGTTTAGGGTTAGGGTTATGGTTCGGGTTAGGGTTCGGGTTAGGGTTCGGTTTCGGGTTAAGGTTAGGGTTAGGGTTATGGTTAGGGTTCGCGTTAGCGTTAGGGTTAGGGTTAGGGTTAGGGTTTGGTTTAGGGTTAGGGTTAGGGTTAGGGTTCACGTTAGGGTTAGGTTTAGGGTTAGGGTTAGTTTTCTTGTTAGGTTAGGGTTAGGGTTAGGTTTCGGGTTAGGGTTAGGATTAAGTTTAGGGTTCGGGTTAGGGCTAGGGTTCTGGTTAGGGTTATGGTTCGGTTTAGGGTTAGGGTTTGGGTTAGGGTTCTGTTTCGAGTAGGGTTACGGTTAGGATTCGGGTTCAGGTTCGTGTTAGGCTGAGGGTTAGGGTTAGTGTTAGGTTTAGGGTTCGGGTTACGTTTCAGGTTCGGGTTCGAGTAAGTGTTAGGGTAAGGGTTAGGATTAGGAGAGGGTTAGGGTTAGGGTTACTGTTAGGGTTAGGTTTTGGGTTAGGGTTCGTGTTAGGGTACGGGTTAGGGTTAGGGTTCGGGTTAGGGTTAGGTTTAGGGTTATATTTCGGGTATGGTTAGGGTTAGGGTTAGAGTTCTGGTTAGGATTCGGGTTCCGGTTAGGGTTCGGGTTAGGGCTAGGTTTCGGGTTAGGGTTAGGGTTCGGGTTTGGGTTCGTGTTAGGGATTCGGGTTCGGGTTCGGGTTAGTGTTCGGGTTAGGGTTAGGGTTCGGCTTAGGGTTAGGTTTCGGGTAAGGGTTCGGGTTCGGGTTACGGTACGGGTTATGGTTAGGGGTCGGGTTAGGGTTAGGGTTAGGGTCGGGTTAGTTTTAGGGTTAGGGTTAGGGTTAGGGTTACGGTTAGGGTTCGGGTTAGGGTTAGGGTTCTGGTTAGGGTTAGGGTTCGGGTTAGGGTTAGGATCAGGGTCAGGGTTTAGGGATTAGGGTCAGTGTCAGGGTCAGCGTTAGGTTTAGGGTGAGGGTCAAGGTTAGGGTTAGGGTCAGGGTCAGGTTTTAGGGTTTGGGGTGAGGGTTAGGTTCAGGGTTAGGATTAGGGTTAGGGTTAGGGTTCGGGTTCGGTTTAGGCTTAGGGTTAGGGTTTGTGTTCGGGTTAGGGGTAGGTTTAGGGTTAGGGTTAGGCTGAGGTTTAGGGTTAGGTTTATGGTTAGGGTTAGGGTTCGGGTTAGGCTGACGTTTAGTGTTAGGGTTAGGGTTTGGTTTAAGGTTAGGGTTCGGGTTCAAGTTCACGTCAGGGTTAGTGTTCGGGTTAGGGTTAGGGTAAGGGTTAAGTTAGGGTTAGAATTCGGATTCGGGTTAGGCTGAGGGTTAGGGTTAGGTTTAGGGTCCTTTTAGGGTTCAGGTTAGGGTTAGCGTTCGGTTTAGGACTAGGGTTCGGGTTAGGGTTACGGTTCAGTTTAGGGTTAGGGTTAGGGTACGGGTTAGGGTTAGGGTTAGGGTTAGGGTTCGGGTTCGGGTTAGGGTTAAGTTAGGGTTAGGGTTAGGGTTAGGGTTAGGGTTAGGGTTTGGGTTAGGGTTTGAGTTAGGGTTAGGGTTAGGGTTAGGCTTAGGGTTAGGGTTTGGTTTAGGGTTAGGGTTCGGGTAGCGTTAGGGTTAGGGTTAGGTTTAGGGTTAGGGTTAGGGTTAGGTTTCGTGTTCGGGTTATGGTTAGGGTTAGGGTTAGGGTTACGGTTAGGGTTAGGGTTAGGGTTAGGGTTAGGGTTAGGGTTAGGGTTAGGGTTAGGGTTCGGGTTAGGATTCGGGTTAGGTTTCGGGTTGATGTTCGCGTCAGGGTTAGTGTTCAGGTTCGGGTCAGGGTTCGGGTTAGGGTGAGGGTCAGGGTCAGTGTCAGGGTTTAGGGTTTAGGGTCAGGGTCAGGGTCAGGTTTAAGGTTAGGTTCAGGGTCAGGTTTGAGGGTTTAGGGTGAGGGTTAGGGTCAGGGTCATGGTCAGGGTCAGGGTTAGGTTTCGTGATTAGGGTTCGGGTCAGGTTCGGGTTCGGTTTAGGGATAGGGTTCGGGTTAGGGTTCGGGTGAGGGTTCGCATTAGGGTTTGGGTTCATGTAAGGGTTCGGGTTAGGGTTAGGCTTAGGGTTAGGGGTTTGGATTCGGGTTCAGGTTCGGGGTTTGGGTTCGGGGTCAGGTTCGCGTCAGGGTTAGGCTTCAGGTTCCGGTCAGGGTTCGGGTTAGGGTTAGGGTCAGGGTCAGTGTCAGGGTTAGGGTTAGGGTCAAGGTCAGTGTTTAGGGATTAGGGTTAGGGTGAGGGTACGGGTTAGGGTTAGGGTTCGTGTATGGGTTAGGGTTAGGGAAGGGTTCAGGTTCGGGTTAGGGTTAGAGTTAGGGTTAGGGTTAGGGTTTGGGTTAGGGTTAGGGTTCGGGTAGGGTTAGGGTTAGGGTTCGGGTATGGGTTAGGGTTAGGGAAGGGTTCAGGTTCGGGTTAGGGTTAGAGTTAGGGTTAGGGTTATGGTTAGGGTTAGGGTTAGGGTTAGGGTTAGGGTTTGAGTTAGGGCCAGGGTTCGGGTTAGTTTTAGGGTTAGGGTTAGGGTTCTTGTAGGGTTAGGGTTAGGGTTAGGGGTTCGGGTTCGGGGTTCGGGTTCGGGTTAGGTTTTGGGTTCAAATTCGCGTCAGGTTTAGTGTTCTGGTTCGGGTCAGGTTTCGGTTAGCGTTCGGTTTCGGGTTAAGGTTAGGGTTAGGGTTATGGTTACGGTTCGGGTTAGGGTTAGGGTTAGGTTTAGGGTTAGGGTTTGGTTTAGGATTAGGGTTCGGGTAGGGTTACCGTTAGGGTTCGGGTTCGGGTTAGGCTGAGGATTAGGGTTAGGGTTAGTGTTCGGGTTAGGGTTAGGTTTCGGGTTAGGGTTACTGTTAGGGTTAGGTTTTGGGTTGGGGTTATGGTTAGGGTTAGAGTTCGGGTTAGGGTGAGGGTTCGGGTTAGGGTTAGGGTTCGGGTTAGGGTTAGGGTTAGGGTTAGGGTTCACGTTATGGTTAGGGTTAGGGTTAGGTTTAGTGTTCGTGTTAGGGTTAGGGTAAGAGTTAGGTTTCGGGATTCTGTTCATATTAGGGTTAGGGTTAGGGTTAGGGTTAGGGTTAGGGTTTGGGGTAGCATTCGGGTGAGGGTTAGGGTTAGGGTTCGGGTTAGGTTTAGGGTTAGGGTTTGGTTTAGGGTTAGGTTTCAGGTAGGGTTAGGGTTAGGTTTAGGGTTTGGTTTAGGGTTAGGGTTCGGGTAGGGTTAGGGTTAGGGTTCGGCTTCAGGTTAGGGTTAGGTTTACGGTTAGGGTATGTTTTAGGGTTAGGGTTCGGGTAGGGTTAGGGTTAGGTTGAGTTTTAGGGTTAGGGTTATGGTTAGGGTTAGGGTTCGGGTTAGGCTGAGGGTTAGGGTTAGGGTTAGGGTTAGGGTTAGGGTTAGAATTGGTGTTCGGGTTAGGGTTCGGGTTAGGGTTAGGTTTAGGGTTAGGGTTAGGGTTAGGGGTTCGAGTTTGGGGTCAGGTTAGGGGTTAGGGTTAGGGTTAGGGTTAGGGTTAGGGTTCGGGTTAGGATTCGGTATAGGGTTAGGGTTCGGGTTAGGGTTCGGTTTCGGGTTATTGTTAGGGTTAGGTTTATGGTTAGGTTTCGGGTTAGCGTTAGGGTTAGGGTTAGGGTTAGGGTAAGGGTTTGGTTTAGGGTTAGGGTTAGGGTTAGGGTTCACGTTACGCTTAGGGTTAGGTTTAGGGTTAGTTTTTGTGGTACGGTTTGGGTTAGGGTTAGGGTTAGGGTTAGATTTCGGGTTAGGGTTAGGATTAGTGTTAGGGTTCGGGTTAGGGCTAGGGTTCTGGTTAGGGTTAGGGTTAGGGTTAGGGTCAGGGTAATGGTCAGGTTCAGGCTAAGGGTCTAGGTCAGGGTATAGGGTTTGGGTTCCAGTTAGGGTACGGGTCGGGTAAGAAACCACAGTGCCCAGGCACCGTCTGAGCTCTTCCCTCATCCCGGCGGTTTTGCTAGCAGGAGTTCAACCCCAACGAACCCAGCACGGAGACACCTGGGGCAGAAACGGCTTCCGACAAGCAATATGCTCTTGCTGTGGAAAACCTATCCCAAGTGGGGGTAGCCAGGTAAACAAAATGGAACACACCCAAGTGTAAGAAAAAACATTTCCCAGGCGTGGTCTAAGCATCTCAACGCGTCCCTGTGGTTTGGGGAGCCGGAGGGACACCCGAGTTCCACGGCTCTGAGACAAGTTTGGCCAAAAGCCGGCTTCCCATGGAAACAGTTTTCCTGAGGTGCAGACCATCTCCCAAGTGGTTGTGGCAACGTAAAGCAAAAGCCATCCACTTCTCTGGAAGAAACCACTGTGCCCAGCCATGTTCTAAGCTCTCCCATCCTCACTGGGCTTCTGGCAGCAGGAGGGAAAAGAGAGGAGCACAGCACTGGGACCCGTTTGACAAAAACCGGCTTCCCACGGAAAAGTCTTTCTCCACGTGCAGACATGCTCCCAAGTGCTTGTCGCAAGGTGAAGGAAATGCCATACACTGACCTGTAAGAGACCACAGTGCCCAGGCACAGTCTGAGCCCTTCCCTCATCCCGGCGGTTTTGCTAGCAGGAGTCAACCCCAACGAACACAGCCCGGAGACCCCTGGGGCAAAAACGGCTTCCGATGAGCAGTATACTCTTGCTGTGGAAAACCTATCCCAAATAGGGGTAGCCAGGTAAACAAAATGCAACACACCCAGGTGTAAGAAACAACATTGCCCAGGCATGTTCTAAGCACCTCACCTCGTCCCTGTGCTTTGGGGACCGGAGGGACACCCGAGGTCGACGGGCCTGAGACCCGTTTGGCCAAAAGCCGGCTTCCCACGGAAACAGTTTTCCTGAGGTGCAGACCCTCTCACAAGTGGTTGTGGCAAGGTAAAGAAATGCCATCCACTTCTCTGAAAGAAACCACAGTGCCCACCCATGTTCTAAGCCCTCCCCTCCTCCCTGGGCTTCTGGCAGCAGGAGTGAAAAGAGAGGAACACAGCACTGGGACATTTGACAGAAACCGGCTTCCCACGAGGAAGTCCTTCACCACGTGCACACATGCTCCCCAGTTCCTGTGGCAAGGTGAAGGAAATGCCATACACTGACCTGGAAGAGGCCACAGGGCCCAGGCACAGTCTGAGCCTTTCCTTCTTCCCGGCGGTTTTGCTAGCAGGAGTTCAACCCCAACGAACACAGCCCGGAGACCCGCTGGGGCCCAAACGGCTTCCGACGAACAATATGCTCTTGCTGTGGAAAACCTATCCCAAGTGGGTGTAGCCAGGTCAACAAAATGCCACACACCAAGGTGAAAGAGACAACATGGCCCAAGCATGGTCTAAGCCCCTACCTCGTCTCTGTGCTTTGGGGAGCCGGAGGGATCCCCGAGGCCCACGGCCCTGAGGCCCGTTTGGCAGAAAGCCGGCTTCCCACGGAAACAGCTTTCCTGAGGTGCAGACCCTATCCCAAGGGGTGGTGGCAAGGGAAAGCAAATGCCATCCCCTCCTTTGGAAGAAACCCAAGTGCCCAGCCATGTTCTAAGCCCTCCCCTCCTCCCTGGGCTTCTGGCAGCAGGAGTGAAAAGAGAGGAGCACAGCACTGGGACGGTTTGACAGAAACCGGCTTCCCACGAGGAAATCCTTCTCCACGTGCAGACATGCTCCCCAGTGACTGTGGCAAGGTGAAGGAAATGCCATACACTGACTGGAAGAGACCACAGGACCCAGGCACAGTCTGAGCCCTTCCCTCATCCCGGCGGTTTTGCTAGCAGAAGTTCAACCCCAAGGAACACAGCCCGGAGACCCACTGGGGCCCAAACGGCTTCCGATGAACAATATGCTCTTGCTGCGGAAAACCTATCCCAAGTGGGGTTAGCCAGGTCAACTAAATGCCACACACCCAGGTGTAAGAAACAACATTGCCCAGGCATGGTCTAAGCCCCTCACCTCGTCCCTGTGCTTTGGGGAGCCGGAGGGACACCCGAGGAACACGGCCCTGAGACCCCTTTACAAAAAGCCGGCTTCCAACGGAAACAGTTTTCTTAAGGTGCAGACCCTATCCCAAGTGGTTGTGGCAAGGTAATGCAAATGCCCTCCACTTCTCTGGAAAAAACCACAGTGCCCAGCCATGTTCTAAGCCCTCCCATCCTCCCTGGGCTTCTGGCAGCAGGAGTGAAAAGAGAGGAGCACAGCACTGGGACCCGTTTGACAAAAACCGGTTTCCCACGGGAAAGTTTTTCTCCACGTGCAGACATGCTCCCAAGTGCCTGTGGCAAGGGGAAGGAAATGCCATACACTGACCTGGAAGAGACCACAGGGCCCAGGCACAGTCTGAGCCCTTCCCTCATCCCGGCGGTTTTGCTAGCAGGAGTTCAACCCCAACGAACACAGCCCGGAGACCCTGAGGCAAAAAAGGCTTAGGACTAACAAGAGGTGCTTGCTGTGGAAAACCTATCCCAAGTGGGGGTAGCCAGGTCAACAAAATGCCACACACCCCGGTGTAAGAAACAACATTGCCCAGGCACGGTCTAAGCCCCTCACCTCGTCCCTGTGCTTTGGGGAGCCGGAGGGACACCTGAGGCCTACGGCCCTGAGACCCCTTTGCAAAAAGCCGCCTTCCCACGTAAACAGTTTTCCTGAGGTGCAGACCCTCTCACAAGTGGTTGTGGCAAGGTAAAGCAAATGCCCTCCACTTCTCTGGAAGAAACCACAGTGCCCAGCCATGTTCTAAGCCCTCCCATCCTCCCTGGGCTTCTGGCAGCAGGAGTGAAAAGAGAGGAGCAGGGCACTGGGACCCGTTTGACATAAACAGGCTTCCCACGGGAAAGTCTTTCTCCACGTGCAGACATGCTCCCAGGTGCCTGTGGCAAGGGGAAGGAAATGCCATACACTGACCTGGAAGAGACCACAGGGCCCAGGCACATTGTGAACCATTCCCTCATCCCGGCAGTTTTGCTAGCAGGAGTTCAACCCCAACGAACATAGCCCGGACCCTGAGGCAAAAACGGCTTCCGAGGAACAAGAGGTGCTTGACTGGAACACCTATCCCAAGTGGGGGTAGCCAGGTCAACAAAATGCCACACACCCAGGTGTAAGAAACAACATTGCCCAGGCACGGTCTAAGCCCCTCACTTCGTCCCTGTGCTTTGGGGAGCCGGAGGGACAGCCGAGCCCCACGGCCCTGAGACCCCTTTGCAAAAACCCAGCTTCCACGGAAACAGTTTTCCTGAGGTGCAGACCCTATCCCAAGTGGTTGTGGCAAGGTAATGCAAATGCCCTCCACTTCTCTGGAAGAAACCACAGTGCCCAGCCATGTTCTAAGCCCTCCCATCCTCCCTGGGCTTCAGGCAGCAGGAGTGAAAAGAGAGGAGCAGAGCACTGGGACCCGTTTGACAAAAACCGGCTTCCCACGGGAAAGTCTTTCTCCACGTGCAGACATGCTCCCAGGTGCCTGTGGCAAGGGGAAGGAAATGCCATACACTCACCTGGAAGAGACCACAGGGCCCAGGCACAGTCTGAACCCTTAGCTCATCCCGGCGGCTTTGCTAGCAGGAGTTCAACCCCAATGAACACAGCCCGGAGACCCCTGGGGCAAAAACGGCTTCCGACGAACAAGAGGTGTTTGACTGGAAAACCTATCCCAAGTGGGGGTAGCCAGGTCAACAAAATGCAACACACCCAGGTGTAAGAAACAACATTGCACAGGCAAGGTCTAAGCCCCTCACCTCGTCCCTGTGCTTTGGAGAGCCGGAGGGACAGCCGAGGCCCACTGCCCTGAGACCCCTTTGCAAAAAGCCGGCTTCCGACGGAAAGAGTCTTCCTGAGGTTTAGACCCTGTCCCACCTGGTTGTGGCAAGGTAATGCAAATGCCCTCCACTTCTCTGGAAGAAACCACAGTGCCCAGCAATGTTCTAAGCCCTCCCATCCTCCCTGGGCTTCTGGCAGCAGGAGTGAAAAGAGAGGAGCAGAGCACTGGGACCCGTTTGACAAAACCCGGCTTCCCACGGGAAAGTCTTTCTCCACGTGCAGACATGCTCCCAGGTGCCTGTGGCAAGGGGAAGGAAATGCCATACACTGACCTGGAAGAGACCACAGGGCCCAGGCACAGTCTGAACCCTTCCCTCATCCCGGCGGTTTTGCTAGCAGGAGTTCAACCCCAACGAACACAGCCCGGAGACCCATGAGGCAAAAACGGCTTCCGAGGAACAATAGGCGCTTGCTGTGGAAAACCTATCCCAAGTGGGGGTAGCCAGGTCAACAAAATGCCACACACCCAGGTGTAAGAAACAACATTGCCCAGGCATGGTCTAAGCCCCTCACCTCGTCCCTGTGCTTTGGGGAGTCGGAAGGACACCCGAGGCCCACGGCCCTGAGACCCCTTTGCAAAAAGCCGGCTTCCCACGGAAACACTTTTCTTGAGGTTTAGACCCTGTCCCACCTGGTTGTGGCAAGGTAATGCAAATGCCCTCCACTTCTCTGGAAGAAACCGCAGTGCCCAGCCATGTTCTAAGCCCTCCCATCCTCCCTGGGCTTCTGGCAGCAGGAGTGAAAAGAGAGGAGCAGAGCACTGGGACCCGTTTGACAAAAACCGGCCTCCCACGGGAAAGTCTTTCTCCACGTGCAGACATGCTCTCAGGTGCCTGTGGCAAAGGGGAAGGAAATGCCATACACTGACCTGGAAGAGACCACAGGGCCCAGGCACAGTCTGAACCCTTCCCTCATCCGGCGGTTTTGCTAGCAGGAGTTCAACCCCAACGAACACAGCCCGGAGACCCCTGGGGCAAAAACGGCTGACGACGAACAATAGGTGCTTGCTGTGGAAAACCTATCCCAAGTGCGGGTAGCCAGGTCAACAAAATGCCACACACCCAGGTGTAAGAAACAACATTGCCCAGGCATGGTCTAAGCCCCTCACCTCGTCCCTGTGCTTTGGGGAGCCGGAGGGACACCCGAGGCCCACGGCACTGAGACCCCTTTGCAAAAAGCCGGCTTCCCACGGAAACACTTTTCCTGAGGTACAGACCCTCTCCCAAGTGGTTGTGGCAAGGTAAAGCAAATGCCCTCCACTTCTCTGGAAGAAACCACAGTGCCCAGCCATGTTCTAAGCCCTCCCATCCTCCCTGGGCTTCTGGCAGCAGGAGTGAAAAGAGAGGAGCAGGGCACTGGGACCCGTTTGACAAAAACCGGCTTCCCACGGGAAAGTCTTTCTCCACATGCAGACATGCTCCCAAGTGCCTGTGGCAAGGGGAAGGAAATGCCATACACTGACCTGGAAGAGACCACAGGGCCCAGGCACAGTCTGAACCCTTCCCTCATCCCGGCAGTTTTGCTAGCAGGAGTTCAACCCCAACGAACACAGCCCAGAGACCCTTAGGCAAAAACGGCTTCAGTCGAACAAGAGGTGCTTTCTGTAGAAAACCTATCCCAAGTGGGTGTAGCCAGGTCAACGAAATGCCTACACCCAGGTGTAAGAAACAACATTGCCCAGGTAAGGTCTAAGCCCCTCACCTCGTCCCTGTGGTTTGGTGAGCCGGAGGGACACTCGAGGCCCACTGCCCTGAGACCCCTTTGCAAAAAGCCGGCTTCCGACGGAAAGAGTCTTCCTGACGTGCAGGCCCTATCCCACCTGGTTGTGGCAAGGTAATGCAAATGCCCTCCACTTCTCTGGAAGAAACCACAGTGCCCAGCCATGTTCTAAGCCCTCCCATCCTCCCTGGGCTTCTGGCAGCAGGAGTGAAAAGAGAGGAGCAGAGCACTGGGACCCGTTTGACAAAACCCGGCTTCCTATGGGAAAGTCTTTCTCCACGTGCAGACATGCTCCCAGGTGCCTGTGGCAAGGGGAAGGAAATGCCATACACTGACATGGAAGAGACCACAGGGCCCAGGCACAGTCTGAAGCCTTCCCTCATCCCGGCGGTTTTGCTAGCAGGAGTTCAACCCCAACGAACACAGCCCGGAGACCCATGAGGCAAAAACGGCTTCCGAGGAACAATAGGCGCTTGCTGTGGAAAACCTATCCCAAGTGGGGGTAGCCAGGTCAACAAAATTCCACACACCCAGGTGTAAGAAACAACATTGCCCAGGCATGGTCTAAGCCCCTCACCTCGTCCCTGTGCTTTGGGGAGTCGGAAGGACACCCGAGGCCCACGGCCCTGAGACCCCTTTGCAAAAAGCCGGCTTCCCACGGAAACAGTTTTCTTGAGGTGCAGACCCTATCCCAAGTGGTTGTGGCAAGGTAATGCAAATGCCCTCCACTTCTCTGGAAGAAACCGCAGTGCCCAGCCATGTTCTAAGCCCTCCCATCCTCCCTGGGCTTCTGGCCGCAGGAGTGAAAAGACAGGAGCAGGGCACTTGGACCCGTTTGACAAAAACCGGCTTCCCACGGGAAAGTCTTTCTCCACGTGCAGACATGCTCCCAGGTGCCTGTGGCAAGGGGAAGGAAATGCCATACACTGACCTGGAAGAGACCACAGGGCCCAGGCACAGTCTGAACCCTTCCCTCATCCCGGCGGTTTTGCTAGCAGGAGTTCAACCCCAACGAACACAGCCCGGAGACCCCTGAGGCAAAAACGGCTTCCGACGAACAAGAGGTGCTTGCTGTGGAAAACCTATCCCAAGTGGGGGTAGCCAGGTCAACAAAATGCCACACAACCAGGTGGAAGAAACAACATGGCCCAGGCATGGTCTAAGCCCCTCACCTGGTCTCTGTGCTTTGGGGAGCCGGAGGGACCCCCGAGGCCCACGGCCCTGAGGCCCGTTGGGCAGAAAGCCGGCTTCCCAAGGAAACAGCTTTCCTGAGGTGCAGCCCCTATCCCAAGGGGTGGTGGCAAGGGAAAGCAAATGCCATCCCCTTCTCTGGAAGAAACCCCACTGCCCACCAATGTTCTAAGCCCTCCCCTCCTCCCTGGGCTTCTGCCAGCAGGAGAGAAAAGAGAGGAGCACAGCACTGGGACCCTTTGACAGAAACCGGCTTCCCACGAGGAAGTCCTTCTCCACTTGCAGACATGCTTCCCAGTGCCTGTGGCAAGGTGAAGGAAATGCCATACACTGACCTGGAAGAGACCACAGGGCCCAGGCACAGTCTGAGCCTTTCCCTCATCCCGGCGGTTTTGCTAGCAGGAGTTCAACCCCAAGGAACACAGCCCGGAGACCCCCTGGGGTCCAAACGGCTTCCGACGAACAATATGCTCTTGCTGTGGAAAACCTATCCCAAGTGGGGTTAGCCTGGTCAACAAAATGCCACACACCCAGGTGTAAGAAACAACATGGACCAGGCATGGTCTAAGCCACTCACCTCGTCCCTCTGCTGTGGGGAGCCGGAGGGACAGCCGAGGCCCACGGCCCTGAGGCCCGTTGGGCAGAAAGCCGGCTTCCCAAGGAAACAGCTTTCCTGAGGTGCAGACCCTATCCCAAGGGGTGGTGGCAAGGGAAAGCAAATGCCATCCCCTTCTCTGGAAGAAACCCCAGTGCCCTGCCTTGTTCTAAGCCCTCCCCTCCTCCCTGGGCTTTTGGCAGCAGGAGAGAAAAGAGAGGAGCACAGCACTGGGCCCCTTTGACAGAAACCGGCTTCCCACGAGGAAGTCCTTCTCCACGTGCAGACATGCTTCCCAGTGCCTGTGGCAAGGTGAAGGAAATGCCATGCACTGACCTGGAAGGGACCACAGGGCCCAGGCACAGTCTGAGCCCTTCCCTCATCCCAGCGGTTTTGCTAGCAGGAGTTCAACCCCAAGGAACACAGCCTGGAGACCCCCTGGGGCCCAAACGGCTTCCGACAAACAATATGCTCTTGCTGTGGAAAACCTATCCTAAGTGGGTGTAGCCAGGTCAACAAAATGCCACACAACCAGGTGGAAGAAACAACATGGCCCAGGCATGGTCTAAGCCCCTCACCTCGTCCCTGTGCTTTGGGGAGCCGGAGCGACAGCCGAGGCCCACGGCCCTGAGACCCCTTTGCAAAAAGCCGGCTTCCCACGGAAACAGTTTTCCTGAGGTGCAGACCCTCTCACAAGTGGTTGTGGCAAGGTAAAGCAAATGCCCTCCAATTCTCTGGAAGAAACCACAGTGCCCAGCCATGTTCTAAGCCCTCCCATCCTCCCTGGGCTTCTGGCAGCAGGAGTGAAAAGAGAGGAGCAGAGCACTGGGACCCGTTTGACAAAAACCGGCTTCCCACGGGAAAGTCTTTCTCCACGTGCAGACATGCTCCCAGGTGCCTGTGGCAAGGGGAAGGAAATGCCATACACTGACCTGGAAGAGACCACAGGGCCCAGGCACAGTCTGAACCCTTCCCTCATACCGGCGGTTTTGCTAGCAGGAGTTCAACCCCAGGGAACACAGCCCGGAGACCCTGAGGCAAAAACGGCTTCCGACGAATGAAGGCGCTTGCTGTTGAAAACCTATCCCAAGTGGGGGTAGCCAGGTCAATAAAATGCCACACACCCAGGTGTAAGAAACAACATTGCCCAGGCATGGTCTAAGCCCCTCACCTCGTCCCTGTGCTTTGGGGAGCCGGAGGGACAGCCGAGGCCCACGGCCCTGAGAACCCTTTGTAAAAAGCCGGCTTCCCACGGAAACAGCTTCCTGAGGTGCAGACCCTATCCCAAGGGGTGGTGGAAAGGGAAAAAAATGTTATCTCCTTCTCTGGAAGAAACCCCAGTGCCCAGCCATGTTCTAAACCCTCCCCTCCTCCCTGGGCTTCTAGCACCAGGAGTGAAAAGAGAGAAGGACAGCACTGGGACCCTTTGACAGAAACCGGCTTACAATGAGAAAGTCCTTCTCCACGTGCAGAAATTCTCCCCAGTGCCTGTGGCAAGGTGAAAGAAATGCCATACACTGACCTGGAAGAGACCACAGGGCCCAGGCACAGTCTGAACCCTTCCCTCATCCCGGCGGTTTTGCTAGCAGGAGTTCAAACTCAACGAACACAGCCCGGAGACCCCTGGGGCAAAAACGGCTTCCGACGAACAAGAGGTGCTTGCTGTGGAAAACCTATCCCAAGTGGGGGTAGCCAGGTCAACAAAATGCCACACACCCAGATGTAAGAAACAACATTGCCCAGGCACGGTCTAATCCCCTCACCTCGTCCCTGTGCTGTGGGGAGCCGGAGGGACAGCCGAGGCCCACGGCCCTGAGACCCCTTTGCAAAAAGCCGGCTTCCCACGGAAACAGTTTTCCTGAGGTGCACACCCTATCCCAAGTGGTTGTGGCAAGGTAATGCAAATGCCCTCCACTTCTCTGGAAGAAACCACAGTGCCCAGCCATGTTCTAAGCCCTCCCCTCCTCCCTGGGCTTCTGGCAGCAGGAGTGAAAAGAGAGGAGCACAGCACTGGGACCCGTTTGACAGAAACCGGCTTCCCACGAGGAAGTCCTTCACCACGTGCAGACATGCTCCCCAGTGTCTGTGGCAAGGTGAAGGAAATGCCATACACTGACCTGGAAGAGACCACAGGGCCGAGGCACAGTCTGAGCCTTTCCCTCATCCCGGCGGTTTTGCTAGCAGGAGTTCAACCCCAACGAACACAGCCCGGAGACCCGCTGTGGCCCAAACGGCTTCCGACGAACAATATGCTCTTGCTGTGGAAAACCTATCCCAAGTGTGGGTAGCCAGGTCAACAAAATGCCACACACCCAGGTGGAAGAAACAACATTGCCCAGGCATGGTCTGAGCCCCTCACCTCGTCCCTATGCTTTGGGGATCCGGAGGGACCCCCGAGGCCCACGGCCCTGTGGCCCGTTGGGCAGAAAGCCGGCTTCCCAAGGAAACAGCTTTCCTGAGGTGCAGACCCTATCCCAAGGGGTGGTGGCAAGGGAAAGCAAATGCCATCCCCTTCTCTGGAAGAAATCCCAGTGCCCAGCCATGTTCTAAGCCCTCCCCTCCTCCCTGGGCTTCTGCCAGCAGGAGAGAAAAGAGAGGAGCACAGCACTGGGACCCTTTGACAGAAACCGGCTTCCCACGAGGAAGTCCTTCTCCACTTGCAGACATGCTTCCCAGTGCCTGTGGCAAGGTGAAGGAAATGCCATACACTGACCTGGAAGAGACGACAGGGCCCAGGCACAGTCTGAGCATTTCCCTCATCCCGGCGGTTTTGCTAGCAGGAGTTCAACCCCAAGGAACACAGCCCGGAGACCCCCTGGGGCCCAAACGGCTTCCGACGAACAATATGTTCTTGCTGTGGAAAACCTATCCCAAGTGGGGTTAGCCTGGTCAACAAAATGCCACACACCCAGGTGGAAGAAACAACATGGCCCAGGCATGGTCTAAGCCCCTCACCTCGTCCCTGTGCTGTGGGGAGCCGGAGGGACCCCCGAGGCTCACGGCCCTGAGGCCCATTGGGCAGAAAGCCGGCTTCCCAAGGAAACAGCTTTCCTGAGGTGCAGACCCTATCCCAAGGGGTGGTGGCAAGGGAAAGCAAATGCCATTCCCTTCTCTGGAAGAAACCCCAGTGCCCAGCCATGTTCTAAGCCCTCCCCTCCTCCCTGGGCTTCTGGCAGCAGGAGTGAAAAGAGAGGAGCACAGCACTGGGACCCTTTGATAGAAACCGGCTTCCCACGAGGAAGTCCTTCTCCACGAGCAGACATGCTCCCCAGTGCCTGTGGCAAGGTGAAGGAAATGCCATACACTGACCTGGAAGAGGCCACAGGGCCCAGGCACAGTCTGAGCCTTTCCCTCATCCCGGCGGTTTTGCTAGCAGGAGTTCAACCCCAACGAACACAGCCCGGAGACCGGCTGGGGCCTAAACGTCTTCCGACGAACAATATGTTCTTGCTGTGTAAAACCTATCCCAAGTGGTTTTAGCTAGGTCAACAAAATGCCACACACCAAGGTGGAAGAGACAACATGGCCCAAGCATGGTCTAAGCCCCTACCTCGTCTCTGTGCTTTGGGGAGCAGGAGGGACCCCCGAGGCACACGGCCCTGAGGCCCGTTGGGCAGAAAGCCGGCCTACCACGGAAAAGCTTTCCTGAGGTGCAGAACCTTTCCCAAGGGGTGGTGGCAAGGGAAAAAAATGCCATCTCCTTCTCTGGAAGAAACCCCAGTGCCCAGCCATGTTCTAAGCCCTCCCCTCCTCCCTGGGCTTCTGGCAGCAGGAGTGAAAAGAGAGGAGCACAGCACTGGGACCATTTTACAGAAACCGGTTTCCCAGGGGGAAGTCCTTATCCACGTGCAGACATGCTCCCCAGTGCCTGTGGCAAGGTGAAGGAAATACCATACACTGACCTGGAAGAGACCACAGGGCCCAGGCACAGTCTGAGCCCTTCCCTCATCCCAGCAGTTTAGCTAGCAGGAGTTCAAGCCCAAGGAACACTGCCCTGAGAGCCCTGGGGCAAAAACTGCTTCTGAGGAACAATAGGTGCTTGCTGTGGAAAACATATGCAAATGGGAGTAGCCAGGTCAACAAAATGCCACACACCCAGGCTGAAGAAACAACATGGCCCAGGCATGGTCTAAGTCCCTCACCTCCTCTCTGTGCTTTGGGGAGCCGGAGGGACCCCCGAGGCCCACGGCCCTGAGGCCCGTTGGGCAGAAAGCCGGCTTCCCACGGAAACAGCTTTCCTGACGTGCAGCCCCTATCCCAAGGGGTGGTGGCAAGGGAAAGCAAATGCCATCCCCTTCTCTGAAAGAAACCCCAGTGCCCAGGGATGTTCTAAGCCCTCCCCTCCTCCCTGGGCTTCTGGCAGCAGGAGTGAAAAGAGAGGAGCACAGCACTGGGACCCTGTGACAGAAACCGGCTTCCCACGAGAAAGTCCTTCTCCATGTGCAGCATGCTCCCCAGTGCCTGTGGTAAGGTGAAAGAAATGCCATACACTAACCTGGAAGAGACCACAGGGCCCAGGAACAGTCTGAGCCCTTCCCTAATCCCGGCGGTTTTGCTAGCAGGAGTTCAACCCCAAGGAACACAGCCCGGAGACCCCCTGTGGCCCAAACGGCTTCCGACGAACAATATGCTCTTGCTGCGGAATACCTATCCCAAGTGCGGGTAGCCAGGTCAACAAAATGCCACACACACAGGTGGAAGAAACAACATTGCCCAGGCATGGTCTAAGCCCCTCACCTCGTCCCTGTGCTTTGGGGAGCCGGAGGGACACCCGAGGCCCACTGCCCTGAGGCCCGTTGGGCACAAAGCCGGCCTACCACGGAAACAGTTCTCCTGAGGTGCACACCCTATCCCAAGTAGTTGTGGCAAGGTAATGCAAATGCCCTCCACTTCTCTGGAAGAAACCCCAGTGCCCAGCCATGTTCTAAGCCCTCCCCTCCTCCCTGGGCTTCGGGCAGCAGGAGTGAAAAGAGAGGAGCACAGCACTGGGACCCGTTTGACAGAAACCGGCTTCCCACGAGGAAGTCCTTCACCACGTGCAGACATGCTCCCCAGTGTCTGTGGCAAGGTGAAGGAAATGCCATACACTGACCTGGAAGAGACCACAGGGCCCAGGCACAGTCTGAGCCTTTCCCTCATCCCGGCGGTTTTGCTAGCAGGAGTTCAACCCCAACGAACACAGCCCGGAGACCCGCTGTGGCCCAAACGGCTTCCGCCGAACAATATGCTTTTGCTGTGGAAACCCTATCCCAAGTGGGGGTAGCCAGGTCAACAAAATGCCACACACCCAGGTGGAAGAAACAACATGGCCCAGGCATGGTCTAAGCACCTCACCTCGTCTCTGTGATTTGGAGAGCCGGAGGGACACCCGAGGCCCACGGCCCTGAGGCCCGTTGGGCAGAAAGCCGGCTTCCCACGGAAAAAGCTTTCCTGAGGTGCAGACCCTATCCCAAGGGGTGGTGGCAAGGGAAAGCAAATGCCATCCCCTTCTCTGGAAGAAACCACAGTGCCCAGCCATGTTCTAAGCCCTCCCATCCTCCCTTGCCTTCTGGCAGCAGGAGTGAAAAGAGAGGAGCACAGCACTGGGACCCTTTGAGAGAAACCGGCTTCCCACGAGGAAGTCCTTCTACACGTGTAGACATGCTTCCCAGTGCCTGTGGCAAGGGGAAGGAAATGCCATACACTGACCTGGAAGAGACCACAGGGCCCAGGCACAGTCTGAGCCCTTCCCTCATCCCGGCAGTTTTGCTAGCAGGAGTTCAACCCCAAGGAACACAGCCCGGACACCCCCCGGGGCCCAAACGGCTTCCGACAAACAATATGCTCTTGCTGTGGAAAACCTAACCCAAGTGGGGGTAGCAAGGTCAACAAAATGCCACACACCCAGGTGGAAGAAACAACATGGCCCAGGCATGGTCTAAGCCCCTCACCTCGTCCCTGTGCTTTGGGGAGCTGGAGGGACCCCCGAGGCCCACGGCCCTGAGGCCCGTTGGGCAGAAAGCCGGCTTGCCACGGAAACAGCTTTCCTGAGGTGCAGACCCTATCCCAAGGGGTGGTGGCAAGGGAAAGCCAATGCCATCCCCTTCTCTGGAAGAAACCCCAGTGCCCAGCCATGTTCTAAGCCCTCCCATCCTCCCTGGGCTTCTGGCAGCAGGAGTGAAAAGAGAGGAACACAGCACTGGGACTCTTTGACAGAAACCGGCTTCCAACGAGGAAGTCCTTCTCCCCGTCCAGACATGCTCCCCAGTGCCTGTGGCAAGGTGAAGGAAATGCCATACACTGACCTGGAAGAGACCACAGGGCCCAGGCACAGTCTGAGCCCTTCCCTCATCCCGGCGGTTTTGCTAGCAGGAGTTCAACCCCAACGAACACAGCCCGGAGACCCCTGGGGCCCAAACGCCTTCCGACGAACAATATGCTCTTGCTGTGGAAAACCTATCCCAAGTGGGGGTAGCCAGGTCAACAAAATGCCACACACCAAGAGACAACATGGCCCAGGCATGGTCTAAGCCCCTCACCTCGTCTCTGTGCTTTGGGGAGCCGGAGGGACACCCGAGGCCCACGGCCCTGAGACCCGTTTGGCCAAAAGCCGGCTTCCCACGGAAACAGTTTTCCTGAGGTGCAGACCCTCTCACAAGTGGTTGTGGCAAGGTAAAGCAAATGCCATCCACGACTCTGGAAGAAACCGTAGTGCCCAGCCATGTTCTAAGCCCTCCCATCCTCACTGGGCTTCTGGCAGCAGGAGTGAAAAGAGAGGAGCACAGCACTGGGACCCGTTTGACAAAAGCCAGCTTCCCACGAAAAAGTCTTTCTCCACGTGCAGACATCCTCCCAAGTGCTGAGGACATAGTACTGAGACATATTTGGCAGAAACGGGTTCAAATGAAAAATATTTCTTGATGTGCAAACTCTATCTTAATTTGTTGTGGCAAGCTAAAGGATGTGCCATATGCTTATTTGTAAGAAATAACTGGTCCCATGGACGGTCTGAGCCCTAAGATCATCACTGTTCTTTTGGTATCATGAGTTAAAACCGAGGCAAACAGCGGAGAAAATTTGGCAAAAACCGCCTTTCAATGAAATAAATTTTCTCTTTTGCAAACTCTATCATAATTGTTTGTGCCAATGTAAAGAAAATGCCATACGCTTATCTGTAAGAAACAAGTTTCCAGGATCGGTCTGAGCCCTCACATCATCATAGTGATTTCGGTAGCATTAGTTAATCCCAAACAACACGGTATTGAGACACATTTGACAAAAAACCGCTTCCAACGAAAAATATTTTGTTCATGTTGAAACCCTATCATATGTGGTTGTGGCAATGTAAAGAAAATGCCACACCCTTATGTGTAAGAAACAACATTACCCAGGAACAGTCTAAGCCCTAACATCATCACTGTGCTTTTGGTAGCATGAGTGAAACCCGAGGAATACAGCACTTAGACACATTTGGGAAAAACCGGCTTCCAATGAAAACTATTTTCTTAACGTGGAAACCCTATCACAAGGGGTTGTGGAAGGTAAAGTAAAAAAGCGGAGTTCCAACGAGAAATATTTTCTTCACGTAGAAACCCGTTCCTGGGCACTGTTGTTTCTTACACATAAGGGTGTGGCATTTATTTATCTGGCCACAACCACTTACGTTTGGGTTTGAAAGGGAAGAAAATATTATTCATTGGAACGCGATTTTTGCCAAATGTGTCTTAGTGCTGTTTGCCTCCGCTTTAACTCCCGCTCCCAAAAGCACAGTGCTGATATTAAGGCTCAGACTGTTCCAGGGCACTGTTGTTTCTTACAGATAAGCGTATGGCATTTTCTTTACATTGGCACAAACAATTATGGGTTTCGGGTTCGGGTTCGGGTTAGGGGTTTGGGTTCTGGTTCTGGTTCTGGTTCGGGTAGGTTTCAGGTTCGGGTTCGGGTAGGGTTCGGGTTCGGGTTCGGGTAGGGTTCGGTTTCAGTTACGGTTCGGGTTCGGTATCGGTTTCGCTTTCAGTTATGGATTCGGGTTCGGGTTCGGGTTAGGGGTTCGGGTTCGGGTTCGGGTTCTGGTTCGGTATTGGTTTCGCTTTCGAGTATGGATTCGGGTTCGGGTTCGGGTTCGGATTAGGGTTCGGGTTCGGGTTAGGATTAGGGTTCGGGTTCGGGTTCGGGTTCAGGCTCGGGTTAGGGTTCGGGTTAGGGTTCGGGTTCGGGTTCGGGTTAGGGTTCGGTTTAGGGTTAGGGTTCGGGTTACGGTTAGGGTTAGGGTTCGGTTTAGGGTTAGGGTTAGGGTTAGGGTTCGGGTTAGGTTTCGGGTTAGGGTTAGGGTTCGGGTTCGGTTTCGGGTTAGGGGTCGGGTTAGGGTTAGGGTTCGGGTTCGGGTTAGGGTTCGGATTCGGGTTAGGTTTCGGGTTAGGTTTAGGGTTCGGGTTAGGGTTAGGGTTAGGGTTCGGGTTCGGTTTCGGGTTAGGGGTCGGGTTCGGGTTCGGGTTAGGGTTAGGGTAAGGGTTAGGGTAGGGTTAGGGTTCGGGATCGGGTTAGGGTTAGGGTTAGGGTTCGTGTTCGGTTTCGGGTTAGGGTTCGGGTTAGGGTTAGGGTTCGGGATCAGGTTAGGGTTAGGGTTAGGGTTCGGGTTCGGTTTCGGGTTAGGGTTCGGTTTAGGGTTAGGGTTCGCGTTCGGGTTCGGGTTAGGGTTAGGGTTCGGGTTCGGGTTAGGGTTAGGGTTCGGGTTCGGTTTCGGGTTAGGGTTCGGGTTAGGTTTCAGGTTAGGGATAGGGGTAGGGTTTGGGTCAAGTTAGGGTTAGTGTTCGGTTTAGGGTTAGGGTTAGGGTTCGGGTTAGGGCTCGTTTTCGGGTTAGGGTTCGGGTTAGGGTTAGGGTTCGGGTTCGGGTTCGGGTTAGGTTACGGTTTAGGTTTAGGGTTCGGGTTAGGGTTAGGGTTAGGGTTCGGGTTCGGTTTCGGGTTAGGGGTCGGGTTCGGGTTCGGGTTAGGGTTAGGGTAAGGGTTAGGGTTAGGGTTAGGGTTCTGGTTAGGGTTAGGGTTAGGGTTAGGGTTCACGTTATGGTTAGGGTTAGGGTTAGGTTTAGTGTTCGGGTTAGGGTTAGGGTTAGGGTTAGGTTTCGGGTTTCTGTTCATGTTAGGGTTAGGGTTAGGGTTAGGGTTAGGGTTCGTGTTAGGGTTAGGGTTAGGGTTAGGGTTAGGGTTCGGGTTAGGGTTAGGGTTAGGGTTAGGTTTCAGGTTAGGGATAGGGTTAGGGTTAGGGTCAGGTTAGGTTTAGTGTTCGGGTTAGGGTTACGGGTAGGGTTAGGGTTCGGGTTCGGGTTAGGCTTAGGGTAAGAGTTAGGGTTAGGGTTAGGGTTCAGGTTAGGTTTAGGGTTAGGGTTAGGGTTACGGTTCGGGTTCGAGTCGGGTTAGGGTTCGGGTTAGGCTTAGGGTTTGGGTTCGGGTTAGGGTTTGGGTTAGGGTTAGGGTTTGGATTCAGGTTCGGGTTCTCATTAGGGTTAGGGTTAGGGTTAGGGTTCGGGTTAGGGTTAGGGTTCGGGTTATGTTTTAGGGTTAGGGTTAGTGTTCGGGTTCGGGTTAGGGTTAGGTTTCAGGTTAGGCATAGGGTTAGGGTTAGGGTCGGGTTAGGTTTAGTGTTCGGCTAGGGTTACGGTTAGGGTTAGGGTTCGGGTTCGGTTTTGGGTTCGGTTTAGGGTTAGGGTTAGGGTTCGGGTTAGGGTTAGGGTTCGGGTTCCGATTATGGTTAGGGTTAGGGTTAGGGTTACGGTTAGGGTTAGGGTTACGATTTGGGTTCGGGGTTGGGTTAGGGTTAG
>NW_028273664.1:507500-510000 GCF_024610735.1 Ursus americanus
TAGGGTTCAGGTTAGGTTTAGGGTTAGGGTTAGGGTTACGGTTCGGGTTCGAGTCGGGTTAGGGTTCGGGTTAGGCTTAGGGTTTGGGTTCGGGTTAGGGTTTGGGTTAGGGTTAGGGTTTGGATTCAGGTTCGGGTTCTCATTAGGGTTAGGGTTAGGGTTAGGGTTCGGGTTAGGGTTAGGGTTCGGGTTATGTTTTAGGGTTAGGGTTAGTGTTCGGGTTCGGGTTAGGGTTAGGTTTCAGGTTAGGCATAGGGTTAGGGTTAGGGTCGGGTTAGGTTTAGTGTTCGGCTAGGGTTACGGTTAGGGTTAGGGTTCGGGTTCGGTTTTGGGTTCGGTTTAGGGTTAGGGTTAGGGTTCGGGTTAGGGTTAGGGTTCGGGTTCCGATTATGGTTAGGGTTAGGGTTAGGGTTACGGTTAGGGTTAGGGTTACGATTTGGGTTCGGGGTTGGGTTAGGGTTAGGGTTAGGGTTAGGGTTAGGGTTAGTTTTCGGGTTAGGGTTACGGTTAGGGTTTGGGTTAGGGTTAGGGTTCGGATAGGGTTAGGGTTAGAGTTAGGGCTCAGATTCGGGTTACGGTTAAGTTTAATGTTAGTGTTAGAGTCATGGTTAGGGTTAGCGTTCGTGTTAGGGTTCGGGTGAGGGTTCGGGTTAGGGTTAGGGTTAGGGTTAGGGTTAGGGTTCGGGTTAGGATTCGGGTTAGGTTTCGGGTTGATGTTCGCGTCAGGGTTAGTGTTCAGGTTCGGGTCAGGGTTCGGGTTAGGGTGAGGGTCAGAGTCAGTGTCAGGGTTTAGGGTTAGGGTCAGGGTCAGGGTCAGGTTTAAGGTTAGGTTCAGGGTCAGGTTTGAGGGTTTAGGTTGAGGGTTAGGGTCAGGGTCATGGTCAGGGTCAGGGTTAGGCTTCGTGATTAGGGTTCGGGTCAGGTTTGGGTTCGGTTTAGGGATAGGGTTCGGGTTAGGGTTCGGGTGAGGGTTCGCATTAGGGTTTGGGTTCATGTAAGGGTTCGGGTTAGGGTTAGGCTTAGGGTTAGGGGTTTGGTTTCGGGTTCAGGTTCGGGGTTTGGATTCGGGGTCAGGTTCGCGTCAGGGTTAGGCTTCAGGTTCCGGTCAGGGTTCGGGTTAGGGTTAGGGTCAGGGTCAGTGTCAGGGTTAGGGTTAGGGTCAAGGTCAGTGTTTAGGGATTAGGGTTAGGGTGAGGGTACGGGTTAGGGTTAGGGTTACGGTTAGGGTTCGGGTTAGGGTTAGGGTTTGGGTTAGGGTTAGGGTTCGGGGAGGGTTAGGGTTAGGGTTCGGGTATGGGTTAGGGTTAGGGAAGGGTTCGGGTTCGGGTTAGGGTTAGGGTTCGGGTTAGGGTTTGAGTTAGGGTTAGGGTTAGGGTTAGGGTTCGGGTTAGGGTTTGAGTTAGGGCCAGGGTTCGGGTTAGTTTTAGGGTTAGGGTTAGGGTTCTTGTAGGGTTAGGGTTAGGGTTAGGGTTAGGGGTTCGGGTTCGGGGTTCGGGTTCGGGTTAGGTTTTGGGTTCAAATTCGCGTCAGGTTTAGTGTTCTGGTTCGGGTCAGGTTTCGGTTAGCGTTCGGTTTCGGGTTAAGGTTAGGGTTAGGGTTATGGTTACTGTTCGGGTTAGGGTTAGGGTTAGGTTTAGGGTTAGGGTTTGGTTTAGGATTAGGGTTCAGGTAGGGTTAGCGTTAGGGTTCGGGTTCGGGTTAGGCTGAAGATTAGGGTTAGGGTTAGTGTTCGGGTTAGGGTTAGGTTTCGGGTTAGGGTTACTGTTAGGGTTAGGTTTCGGCTTGGGGTTATGGTTAGGGTTAGAGTTCGGGTTAGGGTGAGGGTTTGGGTTAGGGTTAGGGTTCGGGTTAGGGTTAGGGTTAGGGTTAGGGTTCACGTTATGGTTAGGGTTAGGGTTAGGGTTAGGGTTAGGGTTAGGGTTAGGTTTCGAGTTTCTGTTCATGTTAGGGTTAGGGTTAGGGTTAGGGTTTAGGTTAGGATTCGGGTGAGGGTTAGGGTTAGGGTTCGGGTTAGGTTTAGGGTTAGGGTTTGGTTTAGGGTTAGGGTTCGGGTAGGGTTACGGTTAGGTTAAGGGTTTGGTTTAGGGTTAGGGTTCGGGTAGGGTTAGGGTTAGGGTTCGGCTTCAGGTTAGGGTTAGGTTTACGGTTAGGGTTTGTTTTAGGGTTAGGGTTCGGGTAGGGTTAGGGTTAGGGTTAGGGTTAGGGTTCAGGTCAGGTTTTGGGTTTGGGTTAGGGTCAGGGTCAGCGTCAGAGTTTAGGGTCTAGGGTCAGGGTCAGGTTCATGGTCAGGATCAGGGTTAGTGTTACGGTCACGGTGAGGTTTTAGGGTTTAAGTTTAGGCTTAGGGATAGGGTTCGGGTTCGGGTTAGGGTTGGGGTTCGCGTTTGGGTTATGGTTCGGGTTCGGGTTCGTTTTCGGTTAGGGTTAGGGTTAGGGTTAGGGTTAGAATTGGTGTTCGGGTTAGGGTTCGGGTTAGGGTTAGGTTTAGGGTTAGGGTTAG